>NW_028226206.1:0-62048 GCF_052327205.1 Somniosus microcephalus | reverse complement strand
AACCCGGCTCCAGTCTGTAGATTAACCCGGCCTCAGTCTGTAGATTAACCCGCCCCAGTCTGTAGATTAACCCGGCTCCAGTCTGTAGATTTACCCGGCCCCAGTCTGTAGATTAACCCGGCCCCAGTCTGTAGATTAACCCGGCTCCAGTCTGTAGATTAACCCGGCCCCAGTCTGTAGATTAACCCGGCCCCAGTCTGTAGATTAACCCGGCTCCAGTCTGTAGATTAACCCGGCTCCAGTCTGTAGATTAACCCGGCTCCAGTCTGTAGATTAACCCGGCCCTCCAGTCTGTAGATTAACCCGCCTCCAGTCTGTAGATTAACCCGGCTCCAGTCTGTAGATTAACCCGGCTCCAGTCTGTAGATTAACCCGGCTCCAGTCTGTAGATTAACCCGGCTCCAGTCTGTAGATTAACCCGGCTCCAGTCTGTAGATTAACCCGGCTCCAGTCTGTAGATTAACCCGGCTCCAGTCTGTAGATTAACCCGGCTCCAGTCTGTAGATTAACCCGGCTCCAGTCTGTAGATTAACCCGGCTCCAGTCTGTAGATTAACCCGGCCTCAGTCTGTAGATTAACCCGGCTCCAGTCTGTAGATTAACCCGGCTCCAGTCTGTAGATTAACCCGGCTCCAGTCTGTAGATTAACCCGGCTCCAGTCTGTAGATTAACCCGGCTCCAGTCTGTAGATTAACCCGGCTCCAGTCTGTAGATTAACCCGGCTCCAGTCTGTAGATTAACCCGGCTCCAGTCTGTAGATTAACCCGGCTCCAGTCTGTAGATTAACCCGGCTCCAGTCTGTAGATTAACCCGGCTCCCAGTCTGTAGATTAACCCGGCCCCAGTCTGTAGATTAACCCGGCTCCAGTCTGTAGATTAACCCGGCTCCAGTCTGTAGATTAACCCGGCTCCAGTCTGTAGATTAACCCGGCCCCAGTCTGTAGATTAACCCGGCTCCAGTCTGTAGATTAACCCGGCCCCAGTCTGTAGATTAACCCGGCCCCAGTCTGTAGATTAACCCGGCTCCAGTCTGTAGATTAACCCGGCCCCAGTCTGTAGATTAACCCGGCTCCAGTCTATAGATTAACCTGGCTCCAGTCTGTAGATTAACCCGGCTCCAGTCTGTAGATTAACCCGGCCCCAGTCTGTAGATTAACCCGGCCCCAGTCTGTAGATTAACCCGGCCCCAGTCTGTAGATTAACCCGGCTCCAGTCTGTAGATTAACCAGGCTCTGTCTGTAGATTAACCCGGCTCCAGTCTGTAGATTAACCCGGCTCCAGTCTGTAGATTAACCCGGCTCCAGTCTGTAGATTAACCCGGCTCCAGTCTGTAGATTAACACGGCTCCAGTCTGTAGATTAACCCGGCCCCAGTCTGTAGATTAACCCGGCCCCAGTCTGCAGATTAACCCGGCCCCAGTCTGTAGATTAACCCGGCTCCAGTCTGTAGATTAACCCGGCCCCAGTCTGTGGATTAACCCGGCTCCAGTCTGTAGATTAACCCGGCTCCAGTCTGTAGATTAACCCGGCCCCAGTCTGTAGATTAACCCGGCCTCAGTCTGTAGATTAACCCGGCCTCAGTCTGTAGATTAACCCGGCTCCAGTCTGTAGATTAACCCGGCCTCAGTCTGTAGATTAACCCGGCTCGAGTCTGTAGATTAACCCGGCTCCAGTCTGTAGATTAACCCGGCTCCAGTCTGTAGATTAACCCGGCCCCAGTCTGTAGATTAACCCGGCCCCAGTCTGTAGATTAACCCGGCCCCAGTCTGTAGATTAACCCGGCTCCAGTCTGTAGATTAACCAGGCTCTGTCTGTAGATTAACCCGGCTCCAGTCTGTAGATTAACCCGGCTCCAGTCTGTAGATTAACCCGGCTCCAGTCTGTAGATTAACCCGGCTCCAGTCTGTAGATTAACACGGCTCCAGTCTGTAGATTAACCCGGCCCCAGTCTGTAGATTAACCCGGCCCCAGTCTGCAGATTAACCCGGCCCCAGTCTGTAGATTAACCCGGCTCCAGTCTGTAGATTAACCCGGCCCCAGTCTGTAGATTAACCCGGCCCCAGTCTGCAGATTAACCCGACTCCAGTCTGTAGATTAACCCGGCTCCAGTCTGTAGATTAACCCGGCTCCAGTCTGTAGATTAACCCGGCCTCAGTCTGTAGATTAACCCGGCCTCAGTCTGTTGATTAACCCGGCTCCAGTCTGTAGATTAACCCGGCCTCAGTCTGTAGATTAACCCGGCTCCAGTCTGCAGATTAACCCGGCTCCAGTCTGTAGATTAACCCGGCTCCAGTCTATAGATTAACCCGGCTCCAGTCTGTAGATTAACCCGGCTCCAGTCTGTAGATTAACCCGGCTCTGTCTGTAGATTAACCTGGCTCCAGTCTGTAGATTAACCCGGCCCCAGTCTGTAGATTAACCCGGCTCCAGTCTGTAGATTAACCCGGCTCCAGTCTGTAGATTAACCCGGCTCCAGTCTGTAGATTAACCCGGCCCCAGTCTGTAGATTAACCCGGCCCCAGTCTGTAGATTAACCCGGCCCCAGTCTGTAGATAAACCCGGCCCCAGTCTGTAGATTAACCCGGCCCCAGTCTGTAGATTAACCCGGCCCCAGTCTGCAGATTAACCCGGCCCCAGTCTGTAGATTAACCCGGCTCCAGTCTGTAGATTAACCCGGCCCCAGTCTGTAGATTAACCCGGCTCCAGTCTGTAGATTAACCCGGCTCCAGTCTGTAGATTGACCCGGCTCCAGTCTGTAGATTAACCCGGCTCCAGTCTGTTGATTAACCCGGCTCCAGTCTGTAGATTAACCCGGCTCCAGTCTGTAGATTAGCCCGGCTCCAGTCTGCAGATTAACCCGGCTCCAGTCTGTAGATTAACCCGGCCCCAGTCTGTAGATTAACCCGGCCTCAGTCTGTAGATTAACCCGGCTCCAGTCTGTAGATTAACCCGGCTCCAGTCTGTAGATTAACCCGGCTCCAGTCTGTAGATTAACCCGGCTCCAGTCTGTAGATTAACCCGGCCCCAGTCTGTAGATTAACCCGGCTCCAGTCTGTAGATTAACCCGGCCCCAGTCTGTAGATTAACCCGGCTCCAGTCTGTAGATTAACCCGGCCCCAGTCTGTAGATTAACCCAGCTCCAGTCTGTAGATTAACCCGGCCCCAGTCTGTAGATTAACCCGGCCCCAGTCTGTAGATTAACCCGGCACCAGTCTGTAGATTAACCCGGCTCCAGTCTGTAGATTAACCCGGCCCCAGTCTGTAGATTAACCCGGCCCCTGTCTGCAGATTAACCCGGCTCCAGTCTGTAGATTAACCCGGCTCCAGTCTGTAGATTAACCCAGCTCCAGTCTGTAGATTAACCCGGCCCCAGTCTGTAGATTAACCCGGCTCCAGTCTGTAGATTAACCCAGCTCCAGTCTGTAGATTAACCCGGCCCCAGTCTGTAGATTAACCCGGCTCCAGTCTGTAGATTAACCCGGCTCCAGTCTGTAGATTAACCCGGCCCCAGTCTGTAGTTTAACCCGGCCCCAGTCTGTAGATTAACCCGACTCCAGTCTGTAGATTAACCCGGCCCCAGTCTGTAGATTAACCCGGCTCCAGTCTGTAGATTAACCCGGCTCCAGTCTGTAGATTAACCCAGCTCCAGTCTGTAGATTAACCCGGCCCCAGTTTGTAGATTAACCCGGCTCCAGTCTGTAGATTAACTCGGCTCCAGTCTGTAGATTAACCCGGCTCCAGTCTGTAGATTAACCCGGCCCCAGTCTGTAGATTAACCCGGCTCCAGTCTGTAGATTAACCCGGCTCCAGTCTGTAGATTAACCCGGCTCCAGTCTGTAGATTAACCCGGCTCCAGTCTGTAGATTAACCCGGCCCCAGTTTGTAGATTAACCCGGCTCCAGTCTGTAGATTAACCCGGCTCCAGTCTGTAGATTAACCCGGCTCCAGTCTGTAGATTAACCCGGCTCCAGTCTGTAGATTAACCCGGCCCCAGTTTGTAGATTAACCCGGCTCCAGTCTGTAGATTAACCCGGCCCCAGTCTGTAGATTAACCCGGCCCCTCTCTGCAGATTAACCCGGCCCCTGTCTGCAGATTAACCCGGCTCCAGTCTGTAGATTAACCCGGCTCCAGTCTGTAGATTAACTGAGCCAAAGTCTGTAGATTAACCCGGCTCCAGTCTATAGATTAACGGGGCTCCAGTCTGTAGATTAACCCGGCTCCAGTCTGTAGATTAACCCGGCCTCAGTCTGTAGATTAACCCGGCTCCAGTCTGTAGATTAACCCGGCCTCAGTCTATAGATTAACCCGGCTCCAGTCTGTAGATTAACCCGGCTCCAGTCTGTAGATTAACCCGGCTCCAGTCTGTAGATTAACCCGGCCCCAGTCTGTAGATTAACCCGGCTCCAGTCTGTAGATTAACCCGGCCTCAGTCTATAGATTAACCCGGCTCCAGTCTGTAGATTAACCCGGCTCCAGTCTGTAGATTAACCCGGCCCCAGTCTGTAGATTAACCCGGCTCCAGTCTGTAGATTAACCCGGCCCCAGTCTGTAGATTAACCCGGCCCCAGTCTGTAGATTAACCCGGCTCCAGTCTGTGGATTATCCCGGCTCCAGTCTGTAGATTAACCCGGCCCCAGTCTGTAGATTAACCCGGCTCCAGTCTATAGATTAACCCGGCTCCAGTCTGTAGATTAACCCGGCTCCAGTCTATAGATTAACCCGGCTCCAGTCTGTAGATTAACCCGGCCCCAGTCTGTAGATTAACCCGGCTCCAGTCTGTAGATTAACCCGGCCCCAGTCTGCAGATTAACCCGGCTCCAGTCTGTAGATTAACCCGGCTCCAGTCTGTAGATTAACCCGGCCCCAGTCTGCAGATTAACCCGGCTCCAGTCTGTAGATTAACCCAGCCCCAGTCTGTAGATAAACCCGGCCCAAGTCTGTAGATTAACCCGGCTCCAGTCTGTAGATTAACCCGGCCCCAGTCTGCAGATTTACCCGGCTCCAGTCTGTAGATTAACCCGGCTCCAGTCTGTTGATTAACCCGGCTCCAGTCTTTAGATTAACCCGGCCTCAGTCTGTAGATTAACCCGGCTCCAGTCTGTAGATTAACCCGGCTCCAGTCTGTAGATTAACCCGGCTCCAGTCTGTAGATTAACCCGGCTCCAGTCTGTAGATTAACCCGGCCCCAGTCTGTAGATAAACCCGGCCCCAGTCTGTAGATTAACCCGGCTCCAGTCTGTAGATTAACCCGGCTCCAGTCTGTAGATTAACCCGGCTCCAGTCTGTAGATTAACCCGGCCCCAGTCTGTAGATTAACCCGGCTCCAGTCTGTAGATTAACCCGGCCCCAGTCTGTAGATTAACCCGGCCCCAGTCTGTAGATTAACCCGGCTCCAGTCTGTAGATTAACCCGGCCCCAGTCTGTAGATTAACCCGGCTCCAGTCTATAGATTAACCTGGCTCCAGTCTGTAGATTAACCCGGCTCCAGTCTGTAGATTAACCCGGCCCCAGTCTGTAGATTAACCCGGCCCCAGTCTGCAGATTAACCCGGCCCCAGTCTGTAGATTAACCCGGCTCCAGTCTGTAGATTAACCAGGCTCTGTCTGTAGATTAACCCGGCTCCAGTCTGTAGATTAACCCGGCTCCAGTCTGTAGATTAACCCGGCTCCAGTCTGTAGATTAACCCGGCTCCAGTCTGTAGATTAACACGGCTCCAGTCTGTAGATTAACCCGGCCCCAGTCTGTAGATTAACCCGGCTCCAGTCTGTAGATTAACCCGACTCCAGTCTGTCGATTAACCCGGCTCCAGTCTGTAGATTAACCCGGCTCCAGTCTGTAGATTAACCCGGCTCCAGTCTGTAGATTAACCCGGCTCCAGTCTGTAGATTAACCCGGCTCCAGTCTGTAGATTAACCCGGCTCCAGTCTGTAGATTAACCCGGCCCCAGTCTGTAGATTAACCCGGCCCCAGTCTGAAGATTAACCCGGCTCCAGTCTGTAGATTAACCCGGCTCCAGTCTGTAGATTAACCCGGCTCCAGTCTGTAGATTAACCCGGCTCCAGTCTGTAGATTAACCCGGCTCCAGTCTGTAGATTAACCCGGCCCCAGTCTGTAGATTAACCTGGCTCCAGTCTGTAGATTAACCCGGCTCCAGTCTGTAGATTAACCCGGCCCCAGTCTGTAGATTAACCCGGCTCCAGTCTGTAGATTAACCCGGCTCCAGTTTGTAGATTAACCCGGCTCCAGTCTGTAGATTAACCCGGCTCCAGTCTGTAGATTAACCCGGCTCCAGTCTGTAGATTAACCCGGCCCCAGTCTGTAGATTAACCCGGCCCCAGTCTGTAGATTAACCCGGCTCCAGTCTGTAGATTAACCCGGCTCCAGTCTGTAGATTAACCCGGGCCCAGTCTGTAGATTAACCCGGCTCCAGTCTGTAGATTAACCCGGGCCCAGTCTGTAGATTAACCCGGCTCCAGTCTGTAGATTAACCCGGCTCCAGTCTGTAGATTAACCCGGCCCCAGTCTGTAGATTAACCCGACTCCAGTCTGTAGATTAACCCGGCTCCAGTCTGTAGATTAACCCGGCTCCAGTCTGTAGATTAACCCGGCTCCAGTCTGTAGATTAACCCGGCTCCAGTCTGTAGATTAACCCGGCCCCAGTCTGTAGATTAACCCGGCTCCAGTCTGTAGATTAACCCGGCTCCAGTCTGTAGATTAACCCGGCCCCAGTCTGTAGATTAACCCGGCCCCAGTCTGTAGATTAACCCGGCCCCAGTCTGTAGATTAACCCGGCTCCAGTCTGTAGATTAACCCGGCTCCAGTCTGTAGATTAACCCGGCCCCAGTCTGTAGATTAACCCGGGCCCAGTCTGTAGATTAACCCGGCTCCAGTCTGTAGATTAACCCGGCTCCAGTCTGTAGATTAACCCGGCCCCAGTCTGTAGATTAACCCGGCCCCAGTCTGTAGATTAACCCGGCTCCAGTCTGTAGATTAACCCGGCTCCAGTCTGTAGATTAACCCGGCTCCAGTCTGTAGATTAACCCGGCTCCAGTCTGTAGATTAACCCGGCTCCAGTCTGTAGATTAACCCGGCTCCAGTCTGTAGATTAACCCGGCTCCAGTCTGTAGATTAACCCGGCTCCAGTCTGTAGATTAACCCGGCTCCAGTCTGTAGATTAATCCGGCCCCAGTCTGTAGATTAACCCGGCTCCAGTCTGTAGATTAACCCGGCCCCAGTGTGTAGATTAACCCGGCTCCAGTCTGTAGATTAACCCGGCTCCAGTCTGTAGATTAACCCGGCTCCAGTCTGTAGATTAACCCACCCCGGGCTGTAGATTAACCCGGCTCCGGTCTGTAGATTAACCCGGCTCCAGTCTGTAGATTAACCCGGCTCCAGTCTGTAGATTAACCCGGCTCCAGTCTGTAGATTAACCCGGCTCCAGTCTGTAGATTAACCAGGCCCCAGTCTGTAGATTAACCCGGCTCCAGTCTGTAGATTAACCCGACTCCAGTCTGTAGATTAACCCGGCTCCAGTCTGTAGATTAACCCGGCTCCAGTCTGTAGATTAACCCGGCCTCAGTCTGTAGATTAACCCGGCCCCAGTCTGTAGATTAACCCGGCTCCAGTCTGTAGATTTACCCGGCCCCAGTCTGTAGATTAACCCGGCCCCAGTCTGTAGATTAACCCGGCTCCAGTCTGTAGATTAACCCGGCCCCAGTCTGTAGATTAACCCGGCCCCAGTCTGTAGATTAACCCGGCTCCAGTCTGCAGATTAACCCGGCTCCAGTCTGTCGATTAACCCGGCTCCAGTCTGTAGATTAACCCGGCTCCAGTCTGTAGATTAACCCGACTCCAGTCTGTCGATTAACCCGGCTCCAGTCTGTAGATTAACCCGGCTCCAGTCTGTAGATTAACCCGGCTCCAGTCTGTAGATTAACCCGGCTCCAGTCTGTAGATTAACCCGGCTCCAGTCTGTAGATTAACCCGGCTCCAGTCTGTAGATTAACCCGGCTCCAGTCTGTAGATTAACCCGGCTCCAGTCTGTAGATTAACCCGGCTCCAGTCTGTAGATTAACCCGGCTCCAGTCTGTAGATTAACCCGGCCTCAGTCTGTAGATTAACCCGGCTCCAGTCTGTAGATTAACCGGGCTCCAGTCTGTAGATTAACCCGGCTCCAGTCTGTAGATTAACCCGGGCTCCAGTCTGTAGATTAACCCGGCCCCAGTCTGTAGATAAACCCGGCCCCAGTCTGTAGATTAACCCGGCTCCAGTCTGTAGATTAACCCGGCTCCAGTCTGTAGATTAACCCGGCTCCAGTCTGTAGATTAACCCGGCTCCAGTCTGTAGATTAACCCGGCCCCAGTCTGTAGATAAACCCGGCCCCAGTCTGTAGATTAACCCGGCTCCAGTCTGTAGATTAACCCGGCTCCAGTCTGTAGATTAACCCGGCTCCAGTCTGTAGATTAACCCGGCCCCAGTCTGTAGATTAACCCGGCTCCAGTCTGTAGATTAACCCGGCCCCAGTCTGTAGATTAACCCGGCCCCAGTCTGTAGATTAACCCGGCTCCAGTCTGTAGATTAACCCGGCCCCAGTCTGTAGATTAACCCGGCTCCAGTCTATAGATTAACCTGGCTCCAGTCTGTAGATTAACCCGGCTCCAGTCTGTAGATTAACCCGGCCCCAGTCTGTAGATTAACCCGGCCCCAGTCTGTAGATTAACCCGGCCCCAGTCTGTAGATTAACCCGGCTCCAGTCTGTAGATTAACCAGGCTCTGTCTGTAGATTAACCCGGCTCCAGTCTGTAGATTAACCCGGCTCCAGTCTGTAGATTAACCCGGCTCCAGTCTGTAGATTAACCCGGCTCCAGTCTGTAGATTAACACGGCTCCAGTCTGTAGATTAACCCGGCCCCAGTCTGTAGATTAACCCGGCCCCAGTCTGCAGATTAACCCGGCCCCAGTCTGTAGATTAACCCGGCTCCAGTCTGTAGATTAACCCGGCTCCAGTCTGTAGATTAACCCGGCCCCAGTCTGTAGATTAACCCGGCCCCAGTCTGTCGATTAACCCGGCCCCAGTCTGTAGATTAACCCGGCCTCAGTCTGTAGATTAACCCGGCCTCAGTCTGTAGATTAACCCGGCTCCAGTCTGTAGATTAACCCGGCCTCAGTCTGTAGATTAACCCGGCCTCAGTCTGTAGATTAACCCGGCCTCAGTCTGTAGATTAACCCGGCTCCAGTCTGTAGATTAACCCGGCTCCAGTCTGTAGATTAACCCGGCCTCAGTCTGTAGATTAACCCGGCTCGAGTCTGTAGATTAACCCGGCTCCAGTCTGTAGATTAACCCGGCTCCAGTCTGTAGATTAACCCGGCCCCAGTCTGTAGATTAACCCGGCCCCAGTCTGTAGATTAACCCGGCCCCAGTCTGTAGATTAACCCGGCTCCAGTCTGTAGATTAACCAGGCTCTGTCTGTAGATTAACCCGGCTCCAGTCTGTAGATTAACCCGGCTCCAGTCTGTAGATTAACCCGGCTCCAGTCTGTAGATTAACCCGGCTCCAGTCTGTAGATTAACACGGCTCCAGTCTGTAGATTAACCCGGCCCCAGTCTGTAGATTAACCCGGCCCCAGTCTGCAGATTAACCCGGCCCCAGTCTGTAGATTAACCCGGCTCCAGTCTGTAGATTAACCCGGCCCCAGTCTGTAGATTAACCCGGCCCCAGTCTGCAGATTAACCCGACTCCAGTCTGTAGATTAACCCGGCTCCAGTCTGTAGATTAACCCGGCTCCAGTCTGTAGATTAACCCGGCCTCAGTCTGTAGATTAACCCGGCCTCAGTCTGTTGATTAACCCGGCTCCAGTCTGTAGATTAACCCGGCCTCAGTCTGTAGATTAACCCGGCTCCAGTCTGCAGATTAACCCGGCTCCAGTCTGTAGATTAACCCGGCTCCAGTCTATAGATTAACCCGGCTCCAGTCTGTAGATTAACCCGGCTCCAGTCTGTAGATTAACCCGGCTCTGTCTGTAGATTAACCTGGCTCCAGTCTGTAGATTAACCCGGCCCCAGTCTGTAGATTAACCCGGCTCCAGTCTGTAGATTAACCCGGCTCCAGTCTGTAGATTAACCCGGCTCCAGTCTGTAGATTAACCCGGCCCCAGTCTGTAGATTAACCCGGCCCCAGTCTGTAGATTAACCCGGCCCCAGTCTGTAGATAAACCCGGCCCCAGTCTGTAGATTAACCCGGCCCCAGTCTGTAGATTAACCCGGCCCCAGTCTGCAGATTAACCCGGCCCCAGTCTGTAGATTAACCCGGCTCCAGTCTGTAGATTAACCCGGCCCCAGTCTGTAGATTAACCCGGCTCCAGTCTGTAGATTAACCCGGCTCCAGTCTGTAGATTGACCCGGCTCCAGTCTGTAGATTAACCCGGCTCCAGTCTGTTGATTAACCCGGCTCCAGTCTGTAGATTAACCCGGCTCCAGTCTGTAGATTAGCCCGGCTCCAGTCTGCAGATTAACCCGGCTCCAGTCTGTAGATTAACCCGGCCCCAGTCTGTAGATTAACCCGGCCTCAGTCTGTAGATTAACCCGGCTCCAGTCTGTAGATTAACCCGGCTCCAGTCTGTAGATTAACCCGGCTCCAGTCTGTAGATTAACCCGGCTCCAGTCTGTAGATTAACCCGGCCCCAGTCTGTAGATTAACCCGGCTCCAGTCTGTAGATTAACCCGGCCCCAGTCTGTAGATTAACCCGGCTCCAGTCTGTAGATTAACCCGGCCCCAGTCTGTAGATTAACCCAGCTCCAGTCTGTAGATTAACCCGGCCCCAGTCTGTAGATTAACCCGGCCCCAGTCTGTAGATTAACCCGGCACCAGTCTGTAGATTAACCCGGCTCCAGTCTGTAGATTAACCCGGCCCCAGTCTGTAGATTAACCCGGCCCCTGTCTGCAGATTAACCCGGCTCCAGTCTGTAGATTAACCCGGCTCCAGTCTGTAGATTAACCCAGCTCCAGTCTGTAGATTAACCCGGCCCCAGTCTGTAGATTAACCCGGCTCCAGTCTGTAGATTAACCCAGCTCCAGTCTGTAGATTAACCCGGCCCCAGTCTGTAGATTAACCCGGCTCCAGTCTGTAGATTAACCCGGCTCCAGTCTGTAGATTAACCCGGCCCCAGTCTGTAGTTTAACCCGGCCCCAGTCTGTAGATTAACCCGACTCCAGTCTGTAGATTAACCCGGCCCCAGTCTGTAGATTAACCCGGCTCCAGTCTGTAGATTAACCCGGCTCCAGTCTGTAGATTAACCCAGCTCCAGTCTGTAGATTAACCCGGCCCCAGTTTGTAGATTAACCCGGCTCCAGTCTGTAGATTAACTCGGCTCCAGTCTGTAGATTAACCCGGCTCCAGTCTGTAGATTAACCCGGCCCCAGTCTGTAGATTAACCCGGCTCCAGTCTGTAGATTAACCCGGCTCCAGTCTGTAGATTAACCCGGCTCCAGTCTGTAGATTAACCCGGCTCCAGTCTGTAGATTAACCCGGCCCCAGTTTGTAGATTAACCCGGCTCCAGTCTGTAGATTAACCCGGCTCCAGTCTGTAGATTAACCCGGCTCCAGTCTGTAGATTAACCCGGCTCCAGTCTGTAGATTAACCCGGCCCCAGTTTGTAGATTAACCCGGCTCCAGTCTGTAGATTAACCCGGCCCCAGTCTGTAGATTAACCCGGCCCCTCTCTGCAGATTAACCCGGCCCCTGTCTGCAGATTAACCCGGCTCCAGTCTGTAGATTAACCCGGCTCCAGTCTGTAGATTAACTGAGCCAAAGTCTGTAGATTAACCCGGCTCCAGTCTATAGATTAACGGGGCTCCAGTCTGTAGATTAACCCGGCTCCAGTCTGTAGATTAACCCGGCCTCAGTCTGTAGATTAACCCGGCTCCAGTCTGTAGATTAACCCGGCCTCAGTCTATAGATTAACCCGGCTCCAGTCTGTAGATTAACCCGGCTCCAGTCTGTAGATTAACCCGGCTCCAGTCTGTAGATTAACCCGGCCCCAGTCTGTAGATTAACCCGGCTCCAGTCTGTAGATTAACCCGGCCTCAGTCTATAGATTAACCCGGCTCCAGTCTGTAGATTAACCCGGCCCCAGTCTGTAGATTAACCCGGCTCCAGTCTGTAGATTAACCCGGCCCCAGTCTGTAGATTAACCCGGCCCCAGTCTGTAGATTAACCCGGCTCCAGTCTGTGGATTATCCCGGCTCCAGTCTGTAGATTAACCCGGCCCCAGTCTGTAGATTAACCCGGCTCCAGTCTATAGATTAACCCGGCTCCAGTCTGTAGATTAACCCGGCTCCAGTCTATAGATTAACCCGGCTCCAGTCTGTAGATTAACCCGGCCCCAGTCTGTAGATTAACCCGGCTCCAGTCTGTAGATTAACCCGGCCCCAGTCTGCAGATTAACCCGGCTCCAGTCTGTAGATTAACCCGGCTCCAGTCTGTAGATTAACCCGGCCCCAGTCTGCAGATTAACCCGGCTCCAGTCTGTAGATTAACCCAGCCCCAGTCTGTAGATTAACCCGGCCCAAGTCTGTAGATTAACCCGGCTCCAGTCTGTAGATTAACCCGGCCCCAGTCTGCAGATTTACCCGGCTCCAGTCTGTAGATTAACCCGGCTCCAGTCTGTTGATTAACCCGGCTCCAGTCTTTAGATTAACCCGGCCTCAGTCTGTAGATTAACCCGGCTCCAGTCTGTAGATTAACCCGGCCTCAGTCTGTAGATTAACCCGGCTCCAGTCTGTAGATTAACCCGGCTCCAGTCTGTAGATTAACCCGGCTCCAGTCTGTAGATTAACCCGGCCTCAGTCTGTAGATTAACCCGGCTCCAGTCTGTAGATTAACCCGGCCTCAGTCTGCAGATTAACCCGGGCTCCAGTCTGTCGATTAACCCGGCTCCAGTCTGTAGATTAACCCGGCTCCAGTCTGTAGATTAACCCGACTCCAGTCTGTAGATTAACCCGGCTCCAGTCTGTAGATTAACCCGGCTCCAGTCTGTAGATTAACCCGGCCCCAGTCTGTAGATTAACCCGACTCCAGTCTGTAGATTAACCCGGCTCCAGTCTGTAGATTAACCCGGCTCCAGTCTGTAGATTAACCCGGCCCCAGTCTGTAGATTAACCCGGCCCCAGTCTGTAGATTAACCCGGCTCCAGTCTGTAGATTAACCCGGCCCCAGTCTGTAGATTAACCAGGCTCCAGTCTGTAGATTAACCCGACTCCAGTCTGTAGATTAACCCGGCTCCAGTCTGTAGATTAACCCGGCTCCAGTCTGTAGATTAACCCGGCTCCAGTCTGTAGATTAACCCGGCCCCAGTCTGTAGATTAACCCGGCTCCAGTCTGTAGATTAACCCGGCCCCAGTCTGTAGATTAACCCGGCTCCAGTCTGTAGATTAACCCGGCCCCAGTCTGTAGATTAACCCGGCCCCAGTCTGTAGATTAACCCGGCCCCAGTCTGTAGATTAACCCGGCTCCAGTCTGTAGATTAACCCGGCCCCAGTCTGTAGATTAACCCGGCTCCAGTCTGTCGATTAACCCGGCTCCAGTCTGTAGATTAACCCGGCTCCAGTCTGTAGATTAACCCGGCCCCAGTCTGTAGATTAACCGGGCCCCAGTCTGTAGATTAACCCAGCCCCAGTCTGTAGATTAACCCGGCTCCAGTCTGTAGATTAACCCGGCTCCAGTCTATAGATTAACCCGGCTCCAGTCTGTAGATTAACCCGGCCCGAGTCTGTAGATTAACCCAGCCCCAGTCTGTAGATTAACCCGGCTCCAGTCTGTAGATTAACCCGGCTCCAGTCTGTAGATTAACCCGGCTCCAGTCTGTAGATTAACCCGGCCCCAGTCTGTAGATTAACCCGGCTCCAGTCTGTAGATTAACCCGGCTCCAGTCTGTAGATTAACCCGGCTCCAGCCTGTAGATTAACCCGGCTCCAATCTGTAGATTAACCCGGCTCCAGTCTGTAGATTAACCCGCCTCCAGTCTGTAGATTAACCCGGCTCCAGTCTGTAGATTAACCCGGCTCCAGTCTGTAGATTAACCCGGCTCCAGTCTGTAGATTAACCCGGGCTCCAGTCTGTAGATTAACCCGGCCTCAGTCTGTAGATTAACCCGGCCCCAGTCTTCAGATTAACCCGGCCCCAGTCTGTAGATTAACCCGGCCCCAGTCTGTATATTAACCCGGCCCCAGTCTTCAGATTAACCCGGGCTCCAGTCTGTAGATTAACCCGGCCTCAGTCTGTAGATTAACCCGGCCCCAGTCTTCAGATTAACCCGGCTCCAGTCTGTAGATTAACCCGGCTCCAGTCTGTAGATTAACCCGGCTCCAGTCTGTAGATTAACCCGGCCCCAGTCTGTATATTAACCCGGCCCCAGTCTGTAGATTAACCCGGCTCCAGTCTGCAGATTTACCCGGCTCCAGTCTGTAGATTAACCCGGCTCCAGTCTGTAGATTAACCAGGCTCCAGTCTGTAGATTAACCCGGCTCCAGTCTATAGATTAACCCGGCCCCAGTCTGTAGATTAACCCGGCTCCAGTCTGTAGATTAACCCGGCTCCAGTCTGTAGATTAACCCGGCCCCAGTCTGCAGATTAACCCGGCTCCAGTCTGTAGATTAACCCAGCCCCTGTCTGTAGATTAACCCGGCCCAAGTCTGTAGATTAACCCGGCTCCAGTCTGTAGATTAACCCGGCTCCAGTCTGTAGATTAACCCTGCTCCAGTCTGTTGATTAACCCGGCTCCAGTCTTTAGATTAACCCGGCTCCAGTCTGTAGATTAACCCGGCTCCAGTCTGTAGATTAACCCGGCTCCAGTCTGTAGATTAACCCGGCTCCAGTCTGTAGATTAACCCGGCCTCAGTCTGTAGATTAACCCGGCTCCAGTCTGTAGATTAACCCGGCCTCAGTCTGCAGATTAACCCGGGCTCCAGTCTGTCGATTAACCCAGCCCCAGTCTGTAGATTAACCCGACTCCAGTCTGTAGATTAACCCGGCTCCAGTCTGTAGATTAACCCGGCCTCAGTCTGTAGATTAACCCGCCACAAGTCTGTAGATTAACCCGGCTCCAGTCTGTAGATTAACCCGGCCCCAGTCTGTAGATTAACCCGACTCCAGTCTGTAGATTAACCCGGCTCCAGTCTGTAGATTAACCCGGCCTCAGTCTGTAGATTAACCCGCCACAAGTCTGTAGATTAACCCGGCTCCAGTCTGTAGATTAACCCGGCCCCAGTCTGCAGATTAACCCGGCTCCAGTCTGTAGATTAACCCGGCTCCAGTCTGTTGATTAACCCGGCTCCAGTCTTTAGATTAACCCGGCCCCAGTCTGTAGATTAACCCGGCTCCAGTCTGTAGATTAACCCGGCTCCAGTCTGTAGATTAACCCGGCCCCAGTCTGTAGATTAACCCGGCTCCAGTCTGTAGATTAACCCGGCTCCAGTCTGTAGATTAACCCGGCTCCAGTCTGTAGATTAACCCGGCTCCAGTCTGTAGATTAACCCGGCCTCAGTCTGTAGATTAACCCGGCTCCAGTCTGTAGATTAACCCGGCCTCAGTCTGCAGATTAACCCGGGCTCCAGTCTGTCGATTAACCCAGCCCCAGTCTGTAGATTAACCCGACTCCAGTCTGTAGATTAACCCGGCTCCAGTCTGTAGATTAACCCGGCCTCAGTCTGTAGATTAACCCGCCACAAGTCTGTAGATTAACCCGGCTCCAGTCTGTAGATTAACCCGGCTCCAGTCTGTAGATTAACCCGGCTCCAGTCTGTAGATTAACCCGGCCCCAGTCTGTAGATTAACCCGGCCCCAGTCTGTAGATTAACCCGGCCCCAGTCTGTAGATTAACCCGGCTCCAGTCTGTAGATTAACCCGGCCCCAGTCTGTAGATTAACCCGGCTCCAGTCTGTCGATTAACCCGGCTCCAGTCTGTAGATTAACCCGGCTCCAGTCTGTAGATTAACCCGGCTCCAGTCTGTAGATTAACCCGGCTCCAGTCTGTAGATTAACTGGCTCCAGTCTGTAGATTAACCCGGCTCCAGTCTGTAGATTAACCCGGCTCCAGTCTGTAGATTAACCCGGCCCCAGTCTGTAGATTAACCCGGCCCCAGTCTGTAGATTAACCCGGCTCCAGTCTGTAGATTAACCCGGCTCCAGTCTGTAGATTAACCCGGCCCCAGTCTGTAGATTAACCCGGCTCCAGTCTGTCGATTAACCCGGCTCCAGTCTGTAGATTAACCCGGCTCCAGTCTATAGATTAACCCGGCCCCAGTCTGTAGATTAACCCGGCTCCAGTCTGTAGATTAACCCAGCCCCAGTCTGTAGATTAACCCGGCTCCAGTCTGTAGATTAACCCGGCTCCAGTCTGTAGATTAACCCGGCTCCAGTCTGTAGATTAAACCGGCCCCAGTCTGTAGATTAACCCGGCTCCAGTCTCTAGATTAACCCGGCTCCAGTCTGTAGATTAACCCGGCTCCAGTCTGTAGATTAACCCGGCCCCAGTCTGTAGATTAACCCGGCCCCAGTCTGTAGATTAACCCGGCCCCAGTCTGTAGATTAACCCGGCCCTAGTCTGTAGATTAACCCGGCTCCAGTCTGTAGATTAACCCGGCTCCAGTCTGTAGATTAACCCGGCTCCAGTCTGTAGAATAACCCGGCCCCAGTCTGTAGATTAACCCGGCTCCAGTCTGTAGATTAACCCGGCTCCAGTCTGTAGATTAACCCGGCTCCAGTCTGTAGATTAACCGGGCTCCAGTCTGTAGATTAACCCGGCCCCAGTCTGTAGATTAACCCGGCCCCAGTCTGTAGATTAACCCGGCTCCAGTCTGTAGATTAACCCGGCTCCAGTCTGTAGATTAACCCGGCTCCAGTCTGTAGATTAACCCGGCTCCAGTCTGTAGATTAACCCGGCCCCAGTCTGTAGATTAACCGGGCTCCAGTCTGTAGATTAACCCAGCTCCAGTCTGTAGATTAACCCGGCTCCAGTCTGTAGATTAACCCGGCTCGAGTCTGCAGATAAACCCAGACCCAGTCTGTAGATTAACCCGGCCCCAGTCTGCAGATTAACCCGGCTCCAGTCTGTAGATTAACCCGGGCTCCAGTCTGTAGATTAACCCGGCTCCAGTCTGTAGATTAACCCGCCCCAGTCTGTAGATTAACCCGGCTCCAGTCTGTAGATTAACCCGGCTCCAGTCTGTAGATTAACCCGGCTCGAGTCTGTAGATTAACCCGGCCCCAGTCTGTAGATTAACCCTGCTCCAGTCTGTAGATTAACCCGGCTCCAGTCTGTAGATTAACCCGGCTCCAGTCTGTAGATTAACCCGGCTCGAGTCTGTAGATTAACCCGGCCCCAGTCTGTAGATTAACCCTGCTCCAGTCTGTAGATTAACCCGGCCCCAGTCTGTAGATTAACCCTGCTCCAGTCTGTAGATTAACCAGGCTCCAGTCTGCAGATTAACCCTGCTCCAGTCTGTAGATTAACCCGGCCCCAGTGTGTAGATTATCCCGGCCCCAGTCTGTAGATTAACCCGGCTCCAGTCTGTAGATTAACCCGGCCCCAGTCTGTAGATTAACCCGGCTCCAGTCTGTAGATTAACCCGGCTCCAGTCTGTAGATTAACCCGGCTCCAGTCTGTAGATTAACCCGGCTCCAGACTGTAGATTAACCCGGCTCCAGTCTGTAGATTAACCCGACTCCAGTCTGTAGATTAACCCGGCTCCAGTCTGTAGATTAACCCGGCTCCAGTCTGTAGATTAACCCGGCTCCAGACTGTAGATTAACCCGGCTCCAGTCTGTAGATTAACCCGGCTCCAGTCTGTAGATTAACCCGGCTCCAGTCTGTAGATTAACCCGGCTCCAGTCTGTAGATTAACCCGGCTCCAGTCTGTAGATTAACCCGGCCCCAGTCTGTAGATTAACCCGGCTCCAGTCTGTAGATTAACCCGGCCCCAGTCTGTAGATTAACCCGGCTCCAGTCTGTAGATTAACCCGGCTCCAGTCTGTAGATTAACCCGGCCCCAGTCTGTAGATTAACCCGGCTCCAGTCTGTAGATTAACCCGGCTCCAGTCTGTAGATTAACCCGGCTCCAGTCTGTAGATTAACCCGGCCCCAGTCTGTAGATTAACCCGGCTCCAGTCTGTAGATTAACCCGGCTCCAGTCTGTAGATTAACCCGGCTCCAGTCAGTAGATTAACCCGGCCCCAGTCTGTAGATTAACCCGGCTCCAGTCTGTAGATTAACCCGGCTCCAGTCTGTAGATTAACCCGGCTCCAGTCTGTAGATTAACCCGGCCCCAGTCTGTAGATTAACCCGGCTCCAGTCTGTAGATTAACCTGGCCCCAGTCTGTAGATTAACCTGGCCCCAGTCTGTAGATTAACCCGGCTCCAGTCTGTAGATTAACCCGGCTCCAGTCTGTAGATTAACCCGGCTCCAGTCAGTAGATTAACCCGGCCCCAGTCTGTAGATTAACCCGGCTCCAGTCTGTAGATTAACCCGGCTCCAGTCTGTAGATTAACCCGGCTCCAGTCTGTAGATTAACCCGGCCCCAGTCTGTAGATTAACCCGGCTCCAGTCTGTAGATTAACCTGGCCCCAGTCTGTAGATTAACCTGGCCCCAGTCTGTAGATTAACCCGGCTCCAGTCTGTAGATTAACCTGGCCCCAGTCTGTAGATTAACCCGGCTCGAGTCTGTAGATTAACCCGGCCCCAGTCTGTAGATTAACCCGGCCCCAGTCTGTAGATTAACCCGGCTCCAGTCTGTAGATTAACCCGGCCCCAGTCTGTAGATTAACCCGGCTCCAGTCTGTAGATTAACCCGGCCCCAGTCTGCAGATTAACCCGGCTCCAGTCAGTTGATTAACTCGGCTCCAGTCTGTAGATTAACCCGGCTCCAGTCTGTAGATTAACCCGGCTCCAGTCTGTAGATTAACTCGGCCCCAGTCTGTAGATTAACCCGGCCCCAGTCTGCAGATTAACCCGGCTCCAGTCTGTAGATTAACCCGGCTCCAGTCTGTAGATTAACCCGGCCCCAGTCTGTAGATTAACCCGGCCCCAGTCTGTAGATTAACCCGGCTCCAGTCTGTAGATTAACCCGGCTCCAGTCTGTAGATTAACCCGGGCTCCAGTCAGTTGATTAACTCGGCTCCAGTCTGTAGATTAACCCAGCCTCAGTCTGTAGATTAACCCGGCTCCAGTCTGTAGATTAACCCGGCTCCAGTCTGTAGATTAACCCGGCTCCAGTCTGTAGATTAACCCGGCTCCAGTCTGTACATTAACCCGGCTCCAGTCTGTAGATTAACCCGGCTCCAGTCTGTAGATTAACCCAGCCTCAGTCTGTAGATTAACCCGGCTCCAGTCTGTAGATTAACCCGGCTCCAGTCTGTAGATTAACCCGGCCCCAGTCTGTAGATTAACCCGGCTCCAGTCTGTAGATTAACCCGGCCCCAGTCTGTAGATTAACCCGGCTCCAGTCTGTTGATTAACCCGGCTCCAGTCTGTAGATTAACCCGGCCCCAGTCTGCAGATTAACCCGGCTCCAGTCAGTTGATTAACTCGGCTCCAGTCTGTAGATTAACCCGGCTCCAGTCTGTAGATTAACCCGGCTCCAGTCTGTAGATTAACCCGGCCCCAGTCTGTAGATTAACCCGGCTCCAGTCTGTCGATTAACCCAGCCCCAGTCTGTAGATTAACCCGGCGCCAGTCTGTAGATTAACCCGGCCCCAGTCTGTAGATTAACCCGGCTCCAGTCTGTAGATTAACCCGGCCCCAGTCTGCAGATTAACCCGGCTCCAGTCAGTTGATTAACTCGGCTCCAGTCTGTAGATTAACCCGGCCCCAGTCTGCAGATTAACCCGGCTCCAGTCAGTTGATTAACTCGGCTCCAGTCTGTAGATTAACCCGGCTCCAGTCTGTAGATTAACCCGGCTCCAGTCTGTAGATTAACTCGGCCCCAGTCTGTCGATTAACCCAGCTCCACTCTGTAGATTAACCCGGCCCCAGTCTGTAGATTAACCCGGCTCCAGTCTGTAGATTAACTTGGCTCCAGTCTGTAGATTAACCCGGCTCCAGTCTGTAGATTAACCCGGCTCCAGTCTGTAGATTAACCCGGCTCCAGTCTGTAGATTAACCCGGCTCCAGTCTGTAGATTAACCCGGCCCCAGTCTGTAGATTATCCCGGCCCCAGTCTGTAGATTAACCCGGCTCCAGTCTGTAGATTAACCCGGCCCCAGTCTGTAGATTAACCCGGCTCCAGACTGTAGATTAACCCGGCTCCAGCCAGTAGATTAACCCGGCCCCAGTCTGTAGATTAACCCGGCTCCAGTCTGTAGATTAACCCGGCTCCAGTCTGTAGATTAACCCGGCTCCAGTCTGTAGATTAACCCGGCCCCAGTCTGTAGATTAACCCGGCCCCAGTCTGTAGATTAACCCGGCCCCAGTCTGTAGATTAACCCGGCTCCAGTCTGTAGATTAACCCGGCCCCAGTCTGTAGATTAACCCGGCCCCAGTCTGTAGATTAACCCGGCTCCAGTCTGTCGATTAACCCGGCTCCAGTCTGTAGATTAACCCGGCTCCAGTCTGTAGATTAACCCGGCCCCAGTCTGTAGATTAACCCGGCTCCAGTCTGTAGATTAACCCGGCCCCAGTCTGTAGATTAACCCGGCTCCAGTCTGTAGATTAACCCGGCTCCAGTCTGTAGATTAACCCGGCCCCAGTCTGTAGATTAACCCGGCTCCAGTCTGTCGATTAACCCGGCTCCAGTCTGTAGATTAACCCGGCTCCAGTCTATAGATTAACCCGGCCCCAGTCTGTAGATTAACCCGGCTCCAGTCTGTAGATTAACCTGGCCCCAGTCTGTAGATTAACCCGGCTCGAGTCTGTAGATTAACCCGGCCCCAGTCTGTAGATTAACCCGGCCCCAGTCTGTAGATTAACCCGGCTCCAGTCTGTAGATTAACCCGGCTCCAGTCTGTAGATTAACCCGGCCCCAGTCTGTCGATTAACCCGGCTCCAGTCTGTAGATTAACCCGGCTCCAGTCTGTAGATTAACCCGGCCCCAGTCTGTAGATTAACCCGGCTCCAGTCTGTCGATTAACCCAGCCCCAGTCTGTAGATTAACCCGGCGCCAGTCTGTAGATTAACCCGGCCCCAGTCTGTAGATTAACCCGGCTCCAGTCTGTAGATTAACCCGGCCCCAGTCTGCAGATTAACCCGGCTCCAGTCAGTTGATTAACTCGGCTCCAGTCTGTAGATTAACCCGGCCCCAGTCTGCAGATTAACCCGGCTCCAGTCAGTTGATTAACTCGGCTCCAGTCTGTAGATTAACCCGGCTCCAGTCTGTAGATTAACCCGGCTCCAGTCTGTAGATTAACTCGGCCCCAGTCTGTCGATTAACCCAGCTCCACTCTGTAGATTAACCCGGCCCCAGTCTGTAGATTAACCCGGCTCCAGTCTGTAGATTAACTTGGCTCCAGTCTGTAGATTAACCCGGCTCCAGTCTGTAGATTAACCCGGCTCCAGTCTGTAGATTAACCCGGCTCCAGTCTGTAGATTAACCCGGCTCCAGTCTGTAGATTAACCCGGCCCCAGTCTGTAGATTATCCCGGCCCCAGTCTGTAGATTAACCCGGCTCCAGTCTGTAGATTAACCCGGCCCCAGTCTGTAGATTAACCCGGCTCCAGACTGTAGATTAACCCGGCTCCAGTCAGTAGATTAACCCGGCCCCAGTCTGTAGATTAACCCGGCTCCAGTCTGTAGATTAACCCGGCTCCAGTCTGTAGATTAACCCGGCTCCAGTCTGTAGATTAACCCGGCCCCAGTCTGTAGATTAACCCGGCCCCAGTCTGTAGATTAACCCGGCCCCAGTCTGTAGATTAACCCGGCTCCAGTCTGTAGATTAACCCGGCCCCAGTCTGTAGATTAACCCGGCCCCAGTCTGTAGATTAACCCGGCTCCAGTCTGTCGATTAACCCGGCTCCAGTCTGTAGATTAACCCGGCTCCAGTCTGTAGATTAACCCGGCCCCAGTCTGTAGATTAACCCGGCTCCAGTCTGTAGATTAACCCGGCCCCAGTCTGTAGATTAACCCGGCTCCAGTCTGTAGATTAACCCGGCTCCAGTCTGTAGATTAACCCGGCCCCAGTCTGTAGATTAACCCGGCTCCAGTCTGTCGATTAACCCGGCTCCAGTCTGTAGATTAACCCGGCTCCAGTCTATAGATTAACCCGGCCCCAGTCTGTAGATTAACCCGGCTCCAGTCTGTAGATTGACCTGGCCCCAGTCTGTAGATTAACCCGGCTCGAGTCTGTAGATTAACCCGGCCCCAGTCTGTAGATTAACCCGGCCCCAGTCTGTAGATTAACCCGGCTCCAGTCTGTAGATTAACCCGGCCCCAGTCTGTAGATTAACCCGGCTCCAGTCTGTAGATTAACCCGGCCCCAGTCTGCAGATTAACCCGGCTCCAGTCAGTTGATTAACTCGGCTCCAGTCTGTAGATTAACCCGGCTCCAGTCTGTAGATTAACCCGGCTCCAGTCTGTAGATTAACCCGGCCCCAGTCTGTCGATTAACCCGGCTCCAGTCAGTTGATTAACTCGGCCCCAGTCTGTAGATTAACCCGGCTCCAGTCTGTAGATTAACCCGGCTCCAGTCTGTAGATTAACCCGGCTCCAGTCTGTAGATTAACCCGGCCCCAGTCTGTAGATTAACCCGGCCCCAGTCTGCAGATTAACCCGGCCCCAGTCTGTAGATTAACCCGGCTCCAGTCTGTAGATTAACCCGGCCCCAGTCTGTAGATTAACCCGGCTCCAGTCTGTAGATTAACCCGGCTCCAGTCTGTAGATTAACCCGGCCCCAGTCTGCAGATTAACCCGGCTCCAGTCAGTTGATTAACTCGGCTCCAGTCTGTAGATTAACCCGGCTCCAGTCTGTAGATTAACCCGGCTCCAGTCTGTAGATTAACCCGGCCCCAGTCTGTCGATTAACCCGGCTCCAGTCTGTCGATTAACCCAGCCCCAGTCTGTAGATTAACCCGGCGCCAGTCTGTAGATTAACCCGGCCCCAGTCTGTAGATTAACCCGGCTCCAGTCTGTAGATTAACCCGGCCCCAGTCTGTAGATTAACCCGGCCCCAGTCTGTAGATTAACCCGGCTCCAGTCAGTTGATTAACTCGGCTCCAGTCTGTAGATTAACCCGGCCCCAGTCTGCAGATTAACCCGGCTCCAGTCAGTTGATTAACTCGGCTCCAGTCTGTAGATTAACCCGGCTCCAGTCTGTAGATTAACCCGGCTCCAGTCTGTAGATTAACTCGGCCCCAGTCTGTCGATTAACCCAGCTCCACTCTGTAGATTAACCCGGCCCCAGTCTGTAGATTAACCCGGCTCCAGTCTGTAGATTAACTTGGCTCCAGTCTGTAGATTAACCCGGCTCCAGTCTGTAGATTAACCCGGCTCCAGTCTGTAGATTAACCCGGCTCCAGTCTGTAGATTAACCCGGCTCCAGTCTGTAGATTAACCCGGCCCCAGTCTGTAGATTATCCCGGCCCCAGTCTGTAGATTAACCCGGCTCCAGTCTGTAGATTAACCCGGCCCCAGTCTGTAGATTAACCCGGCCCCAGTCTGTAGATTAACCCGGGCTCCAGTCTGTAGATTAACCCGGCTCCAGTCTGTAGATTAACCCGGCTCCAGTCTGTAGATGAACCCGGGCTCCAGTCTGTAGATTAACCCGGCTCCAGTCTGTAGATTAACCCGGCCCCAGTCTGTAGATTAACCCGGCTCCAGTCTATAGATTAACCCGGCCCCAGTCTGTAGATTAACCCGGCTCCAGTCTGTAGATTAACCCGGCTCCAGTCTGTAGATTAACCCGGCTCCAGTCTGTAGATTAACCCGGCTCCAGTCTGTAGATTAACCCGGCTCCAGTCTGTAGATTAACCCGGCTCCAGTCTGTAGATTAACCCGGCTCCAGTCTGTAGATTAACCCGGCTCCAGTCTGTAGATTAACCCGGCCTCAGTCTATAGATTAACCCGGCTCCAGTCTGTAGATTAATCTGGCTCCAGTCTGTAGATTAACCCGGCCTCAGTCTATAGATTAACCCGGCTCCAGTCTGTAGATTAACCCGGCCCCAGTCTGTAGATTAACCCGGCCCCAGTCTGTAGATTAACCCGGCCCCAGTCTGTAGATTAACCCGGCTCCAGTCTGTCGATTAACCCGGCTCCAGTCTGTAGATTAACCCGGCCCCAGTCTGTAGATTAACCCGGCTCCAGTCTGTCGATTAACCCGGCTCCACTCTGTAGATTAACCCGGCCCCAGTCTGAAGATTAACCCGGCTCCAGTCTGTAGATTAACCCGGCTCCACTCTGTAGATTAACCCGGCCCCAGTCTGTAGATTAACCCGGCTCCAGTCTGTCGATTAACCCGGCTCCAGTCTGTAGATTAACCCGGCTCCAGTCTGTAGATTAACCCGGCCCCAGTCTGTAGATTAACCCGTCTCCAGTCTGTAGATTAACCCGGCCCCAGTCTGTAGATTAACCCGGCTCCAGTCTGTCGATTAACCCGGCCCCAGTCTGAAGATTAACCCGGCCCCAGTCTGTAGATTAACCCGGCTCCAGTCTGTAGATTAACCCGGCTCCAGTCTGTCGATTAACCCGGCTCCAGTCTGTAGATTAACCCGGCTCCAGTCTATAGATTAACCCGGCCCCAGTCTGTAGATTAACCCGGCTCCAGTCTGTCGATTAACCCGGCTCCAGTCTGTAGATTAACCCGGCTCCAGTCTGTAGATTAACCCGGCTCCAGTCTGTAGATTAACCCGGCTCCAGTCTGTAGATTAACCCGGCTCCAGTCTGTCGATTAACCCGGCTCCAGTCTGTAGATTAACCCGGCTCCAGTCTGTAGATTAACCCGGCTCCAGTCTGTAGATTAACCCGGCTCCAGTCTGTCGATTAACCCGGCTCCAGTCTGTAGATTAACCTGGCTCCAGTCTGTAGATTAACCCGGCTCCAGTCTGTAGATTAACCCGGCCCCAGTCTGTAGATTAACCCGGCTCCAGTCTGTAGATTAACCCGGCTCCAGTCTGTAGATTAACCCGGCTCCAGTCTGTAGATTAACCCGGCTCCAGTCTGTAGATTAACCTGGCTCCAGTCTGTAGATTAACCCGGCTCCAGTCTGTAGATTAACTCGGCTCCCGTCTATAGATTAACCCGGCTCCAGTCTGTAGATTAACCCGGCTCCAGTCTGTAGATTAACCCGGCTCCAGTCTGTAGATTAACCCGGCCCCAGTCTGTTGATTAACCCGGCTCCAGTCTGTAGATTAACCCGGCTCCAGTCTGTAGATTAACCCGGCCCCAGTCTGTAGATTAACCCGGCTCCAGTCTGTAGATTAACCCGGCTCCAGTCTGTAGATTAACCCGGCTCCAGTCTGTAGATTAATCCGGCTCCAGTCTGTAGATTAACCCGGCTCCTGTCTGTAGATTAACCCGGCTCCAGCCTGTAGATTAACCCAGCCCCAGTCTGTAGATTAACCCGGCTCCAGTCTGTAGATTAACCCGGCTCCAGTCTGTAGATTAACCCGGCTCCAGTCTGTAGATTAACCCGGCTCCAGTCTGTAGATTAACCCGGCCCCAGTCTGTAGATTAACCCAGCTCCAGTCTGTAGATTAACCCGGCCCCAGTCTGTAGATTGACCCGGCTCCAGTCTGTAGATTATCCCGGCTCCTGTCTGTAGATTAACCCGGCCTCAGTCTGTAGATTAACCCGGCTCCAGTCTGTAGATTAACCCGGCCCCAGTCTGTAGATTGACCCGGCTCCAGTCTGTAGATTATCCCGGCTCCTGTCTGTAGATTAACCCGGCCTCAGTCTGTAGATTATCCCGGCTCCTGTCTGTAGATTAACCCGGCCCCAGTCTGTAGATTGACCCGGCTCCAGTCTGTAGATTATCCCGGCTCCTGTCTGTAGATTAACCCGGCTCCAGTCTGTAGATTAACCCGGCCCCAGTCTGTAGATTGACCCGGCTCCAGTCTGTAGATTATCCCGGCTCCTGTCTGTAGATTAACCCGGCCTCAGTCTGTAGATTAACCCGGCTCCAGTCTGTAGATTAACCCGGCCCCAGTCTGTAGATTGACCCGGCTCCAGTCTGTAGATTATCCCGGCTCCTGTCTGTAGATTAACCCGGCCCCAGTCTGTAGATTAACCCGGCCCCAGTCTGTAGATTAACCCGGCTCCAGTCTGTAGATTAACCCTGCTCCAGTCTGTAGATTAACCCGGCCCCAGTCTGTAGATTAACCCGGCCCCAGTCTGTAGGTTAACCCGGCTCCAGTCTGTAGATTAACCCGGCCTCAGTCTATCGATTAATCCGGCCCCAGTCTGTAGATTAACCCGGCTCCAGTCTGTAGATTAACCCGGCACCAGTCTGTAGATTAACCCAGCTCCAGTCTGTATATTAACCCGGCCCCAGTCTGTAGATTAACCCGGCCCCAGTCTGTAGATTAACCCGGCCTCAGTCTATAGATTAATCTGGCCCCAGTCTGTAGATTAACCCGGCTCCAGTCTGTAGATTAACCCGGCCCCAGTCTGTATATTAACCCGACTCCAGTCTGTAGATTAACCCGGCCCCAGTCTGTAGATTAACCCGGCCCCAATCTGTAGATTAACCCGGCCCCAATCTGTAGATTAACCCGGCCCCAGTCTGTAGATTAACCCGGCTCCAGTCTGTAGATTGACCCGGCCCCAGTCTGTAGATTGACCCGGCTCCAGTCTGTAGATTAACCCGGCTCCAGTCTGCAGATTAACCCGGCTCCAGTCTGTAGATTAACCCGGCCCCAGTCTGTAGATTAACCCGGCTCCAGTCTGCAGATTAACCCGGCCTCTGTCTGTAGATTAACCCGGCTCCAGTCTGTAGATTAACCCGGCCCCAGTCTGTAGATTAACCCGGCACCAGTCTGTAGATTAACCCGGCTCCAGTCTGTAGATTAACCCGGCTCCAGTCTGTAGATTAACCCGGCTCCAGTCTGTAGATTAACCCGGCTCCAGTCTGTAGATTAACCCGGCTCCAGTCTGTAGATTAACCCTGCTCGAGTCTGTAGATTAACCCGGCCCCAGTCTGTAGATTAACCCGGCCCCAGTCTGTAGATTAACCCGGCTCCAGTCTGTAGATTAACACGGCTCCAGTCTGTAGATTAACTCGGCTCCAGTCTGTAGATTATCCAGGCTCCAGCCTGTAGATTAACCCGGCTCCAGTCTGTAGATTATCCAGGCTCCAGCCTGTAGATTAACCCGGCTCCAGTCTGTAGATTAACCCGACCCCAGTCTGTAGATTAACCCGACCCCAGTCTGTAGATTAACCCGGCTCCAGTCTGTAGATTAACCCGGCTCCAGTCTGTAGATTAACCCGACCCCAGTCTGTAGATTAACCCGGCTCCAGTCTGTAGATTAACCCGGCTCCAGTCTGTAGATTAACCCGGCTCCAGTCTGTAGATTAACCCGGCCCCAGTCTGTAGATTAACCCGGCTCCAGTCTGTAGATTAACCCGGCCCCATTCTGTAGATTAACCCGGCTCCAGTCTGTAGATTAACCCGGCTCCAGTCTGTAGATTAACCCGGCTCCAGTCTGTAGATTAACCCGGCTCCAGTCTGTAGATTAACCCGGCTCCAGTCTGTAGATTGACCCGGCCCCAGTCTGTAGATTAACCCGGCCCCAGTCTGTAGATTAACCCAGCTCCAGTCTGTAGATTAACCCGGCTCCAGTCTGTAGATTAACCCGGCTCCAGTCTGTAGATTAACCCGGCTCCAGTCTGTAGATTAACCCGGCTCGAGTCTGTAGATTAACCCGGCCCCAGTGTGTAGATTAACCCAGCTCCAGTCTGTAGATTAACCCGGCTCCAGTCTGTAGATTAACCCGGCCCCAGTCTGCAGATTGACCCGGCCCCAGTCTGTAGATTAACCCGGCTCCAGTCTGTAGATTAACCCGGCTCCAGTCTGTAGATTAACCCGGCCCCAGTCTGTAGATTAACCCGGCACCAGTCTGTAGATTAACCCTGCTCCAGTCTGTAGATTAACCCGGCTCCACTCTGTAGATTAACCCGGCTCCAGTCTGTAGATTAACCCGGCTCCAGTCTGTAGATTAACCCGGCCCCAGTCTGTAGATTAACCCGGCTCCAGTCTGTAGATTAACCCGGCTCCAGTCTGTAGATTAACCCGGCTCCAGTCTGTAGATTAACCCGGCCCCAGTCTGTAGATTAACCCGGCTCCAGTCTGTAGATTAACCCGGCCCCAGTCTGTAGAT
This sequence comes from Somniosus microcephalus, assembly GCF_052327205.1. Classification (NCBI taxonomy): domain Eukaryota; kingdom Metazoa; phylum Chordata; class Chondrichthyes; order Squaliformes; family Somniosidae; genus Somniosus; species Somniosus microcephalus. Next base: position 33,757 of record NW_028226206.1, on the reverse strand, counting down.
TAACCCGGCCCCAGTCTGTAGATTAACCCGGCTCCATTCTGTAGATTAACCCGGCTCCAGCCTGTAGATTAACCCGGCTCCGGTCAGTAGATTAACCCGGCTCCAGTATGTAGGTTAACCCGGCTCCAGTCTGTAGATTAACCCGGCTCCAGTCTGTCGATTAACCCGGCTCCACTCTGTAGATTAACCCGGCCCCAGTCTGAAGATTAACCCGGCTCCAGTCTGTAGATTAACCCGGCTCCACTCTGTAGATTAACCCGGCCCCAGTCTGTAGATTAACCCGGCTCCAGTCTGTCGATTAACCCGGCTCCAGTCTGTAGATTAACCCGGCTCCAGTCTGTAGATTAACCCGGCCCCAGTCTGTAGATTAACCCGTCTCCAGTCTGTAGATTAACCCGGCCCCAGTCTGTAGATTAACCCGGCTCCAGTCTGTCGATTAACCCGGCCCCAGTCTGAAGATTAACCCGGCCCCAGTCTGTAGATTAACCCGGCTCCAGTCTGTAGATTAACCCGGCTCCAGTCTGTCGATTAACCCGGCTCCAGTCTGTAGATTAACCCGGCTCCAGTCTATAGATTAACCCGGCCCCAGTCTGTAGATTAACCCGGCTCCAGTCTGTCGATTAACCCGGCTCCAGTCTGTAGATTAACCCGGCTCCAGTCTGTAGATTAACCCGGCTCCAGTCTGTAGATTAACCCGGCTCCAGTCTGTAGATTAACCCGGCTCCAGTCTGTCGATTAACCCGGCTCCAGTCTGTAGATTAACCCGGCTCCAGTCTGTAGATTAACCCGGCTCCAGTCTGTAGATTAACCCGGCTCCAGTCTGTCGATTAACCCGGCTCCAGTCTGTAGATTAACCTGGCTCCAGTCTGTAGATTAACCCGGCTCCAGTCTGTAGATTAACCCGGCCCCAGTCTGTAGATTAACCCGGCTCCAGTCTGTAGATTAACCCGGCTCCAGTCTGTAGATTAACCCGGCTCCAGTCTGTAGATTAACCCGGCTCCAGTCTGTAGATTAACCTGGCTCCAGTCTGTAGATTAACCCGGCTCCAGTCTGTAGATTAACTCGGCTCCCGTCTATAGATTAACCCGGCTCCAGTCTGTAGATTAACCCGGCTCCAGTCTGTAGATTAACCCGGCTCCAGTCTGTAGATTAACCCGGCCCCAGTCTGTTGATTAACCCGGCTCCAGTCTGTAGATTAACCCGGCTCCAGTCTGTAGATTAACCCGGCCCCAGTCTGTAGATTAACCCGGCTCCAGTCTGTAGATTAACCCGGCTCCAGTCTGTAGATTAACCCGGCTCCAGTCTGTAGATTAATCCGGCTCCAGTCTGTAGATTAACCCGGCTCCTGTCTGTAGATTAACCCGGCTCCAGCCTGTAGATTAACCCAGCCCCAGTCTGTAGATTAACCCGGCTCCAGTCTGTAGATTAACCCGGCTCCAGTCTGTAGATTAACCCGGCTCCAGTCTGTAGATTAACCCGGCTCCAGTCTGTAGATTAACCCGGCCCCAGTCTGTAGATTAACCCGGCTCCAGTCTGTAGATTAACCCGGCCCCAGTCGGTAGATTGACCCGGCTCCAGTCTGTAGATTATCCCGGCTCCTGTCTGTAGATTAACCCGGCCTCAGTCTGTAGATTAACCCGGCTCCAGTCTGTAGATTAACCCGGCCCCAGTCTGTAGATTGACCCGGCTCCAGTCTGTAGATTATCCCGGCTCCTGTCTGTAGATTAACCCGGCCTCAGTCTGTAGATTATCCCGGCTCCTGTCTGTAGATTAACCCGGCCCCAGTCTGTAGATTGACCCGGCTCCAGTCTGTAGATTATCCCGGCTCCTGTCTGTAGATTAACCCGGCTCCAGTCTGTAGATTAACCCGGCCCCAGTCTGTAGATTGACCCGGCTCCAGTCTGTAGATTAACCCGGCTCCAGTCTGTAGATTAACCCGGCTCCAGTCTGTAGATTAACCCGGCTCGAGTCTGTAGATTAACCCGGCCCCAGTGTGTAGATTAACCCAGCTCCAGTCTGTAGATTAACCCGGCTCCAGTCTGTAGATTAACCCGGCCCCAGTCTGCAGATTGACCCGGCCCCAGTCTGTAGATTAACCCGGCTCCAGTCTGTAGATTAACCCGGCTCCAGTCTGTAGATTAACCCGGCCCCAGTCTGTAGATTAACCCGGCACCAGTCTGTAGATTAACCCTGCTCCAGTCTGTAGATTAACCCGGCTCCACTCTGTAGATTAACCCGGCTCCAGTCTGTAGATTAACCCGGCTCCAGTCTGTAGATTAACCCGGCCCCAGTCTGTAGATTAACCCGGCTCCAGTCTGTAGATTAACCCGGCTCCAGTCTGTAGATTAACCCGGCTCCAGTCTGTAGATTAACCCGGCCCCAGTCTGTAGATTAACCCGGCTCCAGTCTGTAGATTAACCCGGCCCCAGTCTGTAGATTAACCCGGCCCCAGTCTGTAGATTAACCCGGCTCCAGTCTGCCTGTAGATTAACCCGGCTCCGGTCAGTAGATTAACCCGGCTCCAGTATGTAGGTTAACCCGGCTCCAGTCTGTAGATTAACCCGGCTCCAGTCTGTCGATTAACCCGGCTCCACTCTGTAGATTAACCCGGCCCCAGTCTGAAGATTAACCCGGCTCCAGTCTGTAGATTAACCCGGCTCCACTCTGTAGATTAACCCGGCCCCAGTCTGTAGATTAACCCGGCTCCAGTCTGTCGATTAACCCGGCTCCAGTCTGTAGATTAACCCGGCTCCAGTCTGTAGATTAACCCGGCCCCAGTCTGTAGATTAACCCGTCTCCAGTCTGTAGATTAACCCGGCCCCAGTCTGTAGATTAACCCGGCTCCAGTCTGTCGATTAACCCGGCCCCAGTCTGAAGATTAACCCGGCCCCAGTCTGTAGATTAACCCGGCTCCAGTCTGTAGATTAACCCGGCTCCAGTCTGTCGATTAACCCGGCTCCAGTCTGTAGATTAACACGGCTCCAGTCTATAGATTAACCCGGCCCCAGTCTGTAGATTAACCCGGCTCCAGTCTGTCGATTAACCCGGCTCCAGTCTGTAGATTAACCCGGCTCCAGTCTGTAGATTAACCCGGCTCCAGTCTGTAGATTAACCCGGCTCCAGTCTGTAGATTAACCCGGCTCCAGTCTGTCGATTAACCCGGCTCCAGTCTGTAGATTAACCCGGCTCCAGTCTGTAGATTAACCCGGCTCCAGTCTGTAGATTAACCCGGCTCCAGTCTGTCGATTAACCCGGCTCCAGTCTGTAGATTAACCCGGCTCCAGTCTGTAGATTAACCCGGCTCCAGTCTGTAGATTAACCCGGCCCCAGTCTGTAGATTAACCCGGCTCCAGTCTGTAGATTAACCCGGCTCCAGTCTGTAGATTAACCCGGCTCCAGTCTGTAGATTAACCTGGCTCCAGTCTGTAGATTAACCCGGCTCCAGTCTGTAGATTAACTCGGCTCCCGTCTATAGATTAACCCGGCTCCAGTCTGTAGATTAACCCGGCTCCAGTCTGTAGATTAACCCGGCTCCAGTCTGTAGATTAACCCGGCCCCAGTCTGTTGATTAACCCGGCTCCAGTCTGTAGATTAACCCGGCTCCAGTCTGTAGATTAACCCGGCCCCAGTCTGTAGATTAACCCGGCTCCAGTCTGTAGATTAACCCGGCTCCAGTCTGTAGATTAACCCGGCTCCAGTCTGTAGATTAATCCGGCTCCAGTCTGTAGATTAACCCGGCTCCTGTCTGTAGATTAACCCGGCTCCAGCCTGTAGATTAACCCAGCCCCAGTCTGTAGATTAACCCGGCTCCAGTCTGTAGATTAACCCGGCTCCAGTCTGTAGATTAACCCGGCTCCAGTCTGTAGATTAACCCGGCTCCAGTCTGTAGATTAACCCGGCCCCAGTCTGTAGATTAACCCGGCTCCAGTCTGTAGATTAACCCGGCCCCAGTCTGTAGATTGACCCGGCTCCAGTCTGTAGATTATCCCGGCTCCTGTCTGTAGATTAACCCGGCCTCAGTCTGTAGATTAACCCGGCTCCAGTCTGTAGATTAACCCGGCCCCAGTCTGTAGATTAACCCGGCTCCAGTCTGTAGATTATCCCGGCTCCTGTCTGTAGATTAACCCGGCCTCAGTCTGTAGATTATCCCGGCTCCTGTCTGTAGATTAACCCGGCCCCAGTCTGTAGATTGACCCGGCTCCAGTCTGTAGATTTTCCCGGCTCCTGTCTGTAGATTAACCCGGCTCCAGTCTGTAGATTAACCCGGCCCCAGTCTGTAGATTGACCCGGCTCCAGTCTGTAGATTATCCCGGCTCCTGTCTGTAGATTAACCCGGCCTCAGTCTGTAGATTAACCCGGCTCCAGTCTGTAGATTAACCCGGCCCCAGTCTGTAGATTGACCCGGCTCCAGTCTGTAGATTATCCCGGCTCCTGTCTGTAGATTAACCCGGCCCCAGTCTGTAGATTAACCCGGCCCCAGTCTGTAGATTAACCCGGCTCCAGTCTGTAGGTTAACCCGGCTCCAGTCTGTAGATTAACCCGGCCTCAGTCTATCGATTAATCCGGCCCCAGTCTGTAGATTAACCCGGCTCCAGTCTGTAGATTAACCCGGCACCAGTCTGTAGATTAACCCAGCTCCAGTCTGTATATTAACCCGGCCCCAGTCTGTAGATTAACCCGGCCCCAGTCTGTAGATTAACCCGGCCTCAGTCTATAGATTAATCTGGCCCCAGTCTGTAGATTAACCCGGCTCCAGTCTGTAGATTAACCCGGCCCCAGTCTGTATATTAACCCGACTCCAGTCTGTAGATTAACCCGGCCCCAGTCTGTAGATTAACCCGGCCCCAATCTGTAGATTAACCCGGCCCCAATCTGTAGATTAACCCGGCCCCAGTCTGTAGATTAACCCGGCTCCAGTCTGTAGATTGACCCGGCCCCAGTCTGTAGATTAACCCGGCTCCAGTCTGTAGATTAACCCGGCCCCAGTCTGCAGATTAACCCGGCTCCAGTCTGTAGATTAACCCGGCTCCAGTCTGTAGATTAACCCGGCCCCAGTCTGTAGATTAACCCGGCACCAGTCTGTAGATTAACCCTGCTCCAGTCTGTAGATTAACCCGGCTCCACTCTGTAGATTAACCCGGCTCCAGTCTGTAGATTAACCCGGCTCCAGTCTGTAGATTAACCCGGCCCCAGTCTGTAGATTAACCCGGCTCCAGTCTGTAGATTAACCCGGCTCCAGTCTGTAGATTAACCCGGCTCCAGTCTGTAGATTAACCCGGCCCCAGTCTGTAGATTAACCCGGCTCCAGTCTGTAGATTAACCCGGCCCCAGTCTGTAGATTAACCCGGCCCCAGTCTGTAGATTAACCCGGCTCCAGTCTGCCTGTAGATTAACCCGGCTCCGGTCAGTAGATTAACCCGGCTCCAGTATGTAGGTTAACCCGGCTCCAGTCTGTAGATTAACCCGGCTCCAGTCTGTCGATTAACCCGGCTCCACTCTGTAGATTAACCCGGCCCCAGTCTGAAGATTAACCCGGCTCCAGTCTGTAGATTAACCCGGCTCCACTCTGTAGATTAACCCGGCCCCAGTCTGTAGATTAACCCGGCTCCAGTCTGTCGATTAACCCGGCTCCAGTCTGTAGATTAACCCGGCTCCAGTCTGTAGATTAACCCGGCCCCAGTCTGTAGATTAACCCGTCTCCAGTCTGTAGATTAACCCGGCCCCAGTCTGTAGATTAACCCGGCTCCAGTCTGTCGATTAACCCGGCCCCAGTCTGAAGATTAACCCGGCCCCAGTCTGTAGATTAACCCGGCTCCAGTCTGTAGATTAACCCGGCTCCAGTCTGTCGATTAACCCGGCTCCAGTCTGTAGATTAACACGGCTCCAGTCTATAGATTAACCCGGCCCCAGTCTGTAGATTAACCCGGCTCCAGTCTGTCGATTAACCCGGCTCCAGTCTGTAGATTAACCCGGCTCCAGTCTGTAGATTAACCCGGCTCCAGTCTGTAGATTAACCCGGCTCCAGTCTGTAGATTAACCCGGCTCCAGTCTGTCGATTAACCCGGCTCCAGTCTGTAGATTAACCCGGCTCCAGTCTGTAGATTAACCCGGCTCCAGTCTGTAGATTAACCCGGCTCCAGTCTGTCGATTAACCCGGCTCCAGTCTGTAGATTAACCTGGCTCCAGTCTGTAGATTAACCCGGCTCCAGTCTGTAGATTAACCCGGCCCCAGTCTGTAGATTAACCCGGCTCCAGTCTGTAGATTAACCCGGCTCCAGTCTGTAGATTAACCCGGCTCCAGTCTGTAGATTAACCCGGCTCCAGTCTGTAGATTAACCTGGCTCCAGTCTGTAGATTAACCCGGCTCCAGTCTGTAGATTAACTCGGCTCCCGTCTATAGATTAACCCGGCTCCAGTCTGTAGATTAACCCGGCTCCAGTCTGTAGATTAACCCGGCTCCAGTCTGTAGATTAACCCGGCCCCAGTCTGTTGATTAACCCGGCTCCAGTCTGTAGATTAACCCGGCTCCAGTCTGTAGATTAACCCGGCCCCAGTCTGTAGATTAACCCGGCTCCAGTCTGTAGATTAACCCGGCTCCAGTCTGTAGATTAACCCGGCTCCAGTCTGTAGATTAATCCGGCTCCAGTCTGTAGATTAACCCGGCTCCTGTCTGTAGATTAACCCGGCTCCAGCCTGTAGATTAACCCAGCCCCAGTCTGTAGATTAACCCGGCTCCAGTCTGTAGATTAACCCGGCTCCAGTCTGTAGATTAACCCGGCTCCAGTCTGTAGATTAACCCGGCTCCAGTCTGTAGATTAACCCGGCCCCAGTCTGTAGATTAACCCGGCTCCAGTCTGTAGATTAACCCGGCCCCAGTCTGTAGATTGACCCGGCTCCAGTCTGTAGATTATCCCGGCTCCTGTCTGTAGATTAACCCGGCCTCAGTCTGTAGATTAACCCGGCTCCAGTCTGTAGATTAACCCGGCCCCAGTCTGTAGATTGACCCGGCTCCAGTCTGTAGATTATCCCGGCTCCTGTCTGTAGATTAACCCGGCCTCAGTCTGTAGATTATCCCGGCTCCTGTCTGTAGATTAACCCGGCCCCAGTCTGTAGATTGACCCGGCTCCAGTCTGTAGATTATCCCGGCTCCTGTCTGTAGATTAACCCGGCTCCAGTCTGTAGATTAACCCGGCCCCAGTCTGTAGATTGACCCGGCTCCAGTCTGTAGATTATCCCGGCTCCTGTCTGTAGATTAACCCGGCCTCAGTCTGTAGATTAACCCGGCTCCAGTCTGTAGATTAACCCGGCCCCAGTCTGTAGATTGACCCGGCTCCAGTCTGTAGATTATCCCGGCTCCTGTCTGTAGATTAACCCGGCCCCAGTCTGTAGATTAACCCGGCCCCAGTCTGTAGATTAACCCGGCTCCAGTCTGTAGATTAACCCTGCTCCAGTCTGTAGATTAACCCGGCCCCAGTCTGTAGATTAACCCGGCCCCAGTCTGTAGGTTAACCCGGCTCCAGTCTGTAGATTAACCCGGCCTCAGTCTATCGATTAATCCGGCCCCAGTCTGTAGATTAACCCGGCTCCAGTCTGTAGATTAACCCGGCACCAGTCTGTAGATTAACCCAGCTCCAGTCTGTATATTAACCCGGCCCCAGTCTGTAGATTAACCCGGCCCCAGTCTGTAGATTAACCCGGCCTCAGTCTATAGATTAATCTGGCCCCAGTCTGTAGATTAACCCGGCTCCAGTCTGTAGATTAACCCGGCCCCAGTCTGTATATTAACCCGACTCCAGTCTGTAGATTAACCCGGCCCCAGTCTGTAGATTAACCCGGCCCCAATCTGTAGATTAACCCGGCCCCAATCTGTAGATTAACCCGGCCCCAGTCTGTAGATTAACCCGGCTCCAGTCTGTAGATTGACCCGGCCCCAGTCTGTAGATTGACCCGGCTCCAGTCTGTAGATTAACCCGGCTCCAGTCTGCAGATTAACCCGGCTCCAGTCTGTAGATTAACCCGGCCCCAGTCTGTAGATTAACCCGGCTCCAGTCTGCAGATTAACCCGGCCTCTGTCTGTAGATTAACCCGGCTCCAGTCTGTAGATTAACCCGGCCCCAGTCTGTAGATTAACCCGGCACCAGTCTGTAGATTAACCCGGCTCCAGTCTGTAGATTAACCCGGCTCCAGTCTGTAGATTAACCCGGCTCCAGTCTGTAGATTAACCCGGCTCCAGTCTGTAGATTAACCCTGCTCGAGTCTGTAGATTAACCCGGCCCCAGTCTGTAGATTAACCCGGCCCCAGTCTGTAGATTAACCCGGCTCCAGTCTGTAGATTAACACGGCTCCAGTCTGTAGATTAACTCGGCTCCAGTCTGTAGATTATCCAGGCTCCAGCCTGTAGATTAACCCGGCTCCAGTCTGTAGATTATCCAGGCTCCAGCCTGTAGATTAACCCGGCTCCAGTCTGTAGATTAACCCGACCCCAGTCTGTAGATTAACCCGACCCCAGTCTGTAGATTAACCCGGCTCCAGTCTGTAGATTAACCCGGCTCCAGTCTGTAGATTAACCCGACCCCAGTCTGTAGATTAACCCGGCTCCAGTCTGTAGATTAACCCGGCTCCAGTCTGTAGATTAACCCGGCTCCAGTCTGTAGATTAACCCGGCCCCAGTCTGTAGATTAACCCGGCTCCAGTCTGTAGATTAACCCGGCCCCATTCTGTAGATTAACCCGGCTCCAGTCTGTAGATTAACCCGGCTCCAGTCTGTAGATTAACCCGGCTCCAGTCTGTAGATTAACCCGGCTCCAGTCTGTAGATTAACCCGGCTCCAGTCTGTAGATTAACCCGGCCCCAGTCTGTAGATTAACCCGGCCCCAGTCTGTAGATTAACCCAGCTCCAGTCTGTAGATTAACCCGGCTCCAGTCTGTAGATTAACCCGGCTCCAGTCTGTAGATTAACCCGGCTCCAGTCTGTAGATTAACCCGGCTCGAGTCTGTAGATTAACCCGGCCCCAGTGTGTAGATTAACCCAGCTCCAGTCTGTAGATTAACCCGGCTCCAGTCTGTAGATTAACCCGGCCCCAGTCTGCAGATTGACCCGGCCCCAGTCTGTAGATTAACCCGGCTCCAGTCTGTAGATTAACCCGGCTCCAGTCTGTAGATTAACCCGGCCCCAGTCTGTAGATTAACCCGGCACCAGTCTGTAGATTAACCCTGCTCCAGTCTGTAGATTAACCCGGCTCCACTCTGTAGATTAACCCGGCTCCAGTCTGTAGATTAACCCGGCTCCAGTCTGTAGATTAACCCGGCCCCAGTCTGTAGATTAACCCGGCTCCAGTCTGTAGATTAACCCGGCTCCAGTCTGTAGATTAACCCGGCTCCAGTCTGTAGATTAACCCGGCCCCAGTCTGTAGATTAACCCGGCTCCAGTCTGTAGATTAACCCGGCCCCAGTCTGTAGATTAACCCGGCCCCAGTCTGTAGATTAACCCGGCTCCAGTCTGTAGATTAACCCGGCTCCAGCCTGTAGATTAACCCGGCTCCGGTCAGTAGATTAACCCGGCTCCAGTATGTAGGTTAACCCGGCTCCAGTCTGTAGATTAACCCGGCTCCAGTCTGTAGATTAACCCTGCTCCAGTCTGTAGATTAACCCGGCTCCGGTCAGTAGATTAACCCGGATCCAGTCTGTAGATTAACCCGGCTCCAGTCTGTAGATTAACCCTGCTCCAGTCTGTAGATTAACCCGGCTCCGGTCAGTAGATTAACCCGGCCCCAGTCTGTAGATTAACCCGGCTCCAGTCTGTAGATTAACCCGGCTCCAGTCTGTAGATTAACCCGGCTCCAGTCTGTAGATTAACCCGGCTCCAGTCTGTAGATTAACCCGGCTCCAGTCTGTAGATTAACCCGGCCCCAGTCTGTAGATTAACCCGGCTCCAGTCTGTAGATTAACCCGGCTCCAGTCTGTAGATTAACCCGGCTCCAGTCTGTAGATTAACCCGGCCCCAGTCTGTAGATTAACCCGACTGCAGTCTGTAGATTAACCCGGCCCCAGTCTGTAGATTAACCCGGCTCCAGTCTGTAGATTAACCCGGCTCCAGTCTGTAGATTAACCCGGCTCCAGTCTGTAGATTAACCCGGCTGCAGTCTGTAGATTGACCCGGCCCCAGTCTGTAGATTAACCCGGCTCCAGTCTGTAGATTAACCCTGCTCCAGTCTGTAGATTAACCCGGCTCCGGTCAGTAGATTAACCCTGCTCCAGTCTGTAGATTAACCCGGCTCCAGTCTGTAGATTAACCCGGCTCCAGTCTGTAGATTAACCCGGCTGCAGTCTGTAGATTGACCCGGCCCCAGTCTGTAGATTAACCCGGCTCCAGTCTGTAGATTAACCCTGCTCCAGTCTGCAGATTAACCCGGCTCCGGTCAGTAGATTAACCCTGCTCCAGTCTGTAGATTAACCCGGCTCCAGTCTGTAGATTAACCCGGCTCCAGTCTGTAGATTAACCCGGCCGCAGTCTGTAGATTAACCCGGCTCCAGTCTGTAGATTAACCCGGCCCCAGTCTGTAGATTAACCCGGCTCCAGTCTGTAGATTAACCCGGCTCCAGTCTGTAGATTAACCCGGCTCCAGTCTGTAGATTAACCTGGCTCCAGTCTGTAGATTAACCCGGCTCCAGTCTGTAGATTAACTTGGCTCCCGTCTATAGATTAACCCGGCTCCAGTCTGTAGATTAACCCGGCTCCAGTCTGTAGATTAACCCGGCTCCAGTCTGTAGATTAAACCGGCCCCAGTCTGTAGATTAACCCGGCTCCAGTCTGTAGATTAACCCGGCTCCAGTCTGTAGATTAGCCCGGCTCCAGTCTGTAGATTAACCCGGCTCCAGTCTGTTGATTAACCCGGCTCCAGTCTGTAGATTAACCCGGCTCCAGTCTGTAGATTAACCCGGCCCCAGTCTGTAGATTAACCCGGCTCCAGTCTGTAGATTAACCCAGCTCCAGTCTGTAGATTAACCCGGCTCCAGTCTGTAGATTAATCCGGCTCCAGTCTGTAGATTAACCCGGCTCCTGTCTGTAGATTAACCCGGCTCCAGTCTGTAGATTAATCCAGCCCCAGTCTGTAGATTAACCCGGCTCCAGTCTGTAGATTAACCCGGCTCCAGTCTGTAGATTACCCCGGCTCCAGTCTGTAGATTAACCCGGCTCCAGTCTGTAGATTAACCCGGCCCCAGTCTGTAGATTAACCCGGCTCCAGTCTGTAGATTAACCCGGCCCCAGTCTGTAGATTGACCCGGCTCCAGTCTGTAGATTATCCCGGCTCCTGTCTGTAGATTAACCCGGCTCCAGTCTGTAGATTAACCCGGCTCGAGTCTGTAGATTAACCCGGCTCCAGTCTGTAGATTAACCCGGCTCCAGTCTGTAGATTGACCCGGCCCCAGTCTGTAGATTAACCCGGCCCCAGTCTGTAGATTAACCCGGCTCCAGTCTGTAGATTAACCCGGCTCCAGTCTGTAGATTAACCCGGCCCCAGTCTGTAGATTGACCCGGCCCCAGTCTGTAGATTAACCCGGCTCCAGTCTGTAGATTAACCCGGCTCCAGTCTGTAGATTAACCCGGCCCCAGTCTGTAGATTAACCCGGCTCCAGTCTGTAGATTAACCCTGCTCCAGTCTGTAGATTAACCCGGCCCCAGTCTGTAGATTAACCCGGCCCCAGTCTGTAGGTTAACCCGGCTCCAGTCTGTAGATTAACCCGGCCTCAGTCTATCGATTAATCCGGCCCCAGTCTGTAGATTAACCCGGCTCCAGTCTGTAGATTAACCCGGCACCAGTCTGTAGATTAACCCAGCTCCAGTCTGTATATTAACCCGGCCCCAGTCTGTAGATTAACCCGGCCCCAGTCTGTAGATTAACCCGGCCTCAGTCTATAGATTAATCTGGCCCCAGTCTGTAGATTAACCCGGCTCCAGTCTGTAGATTAACCCGGCCCCAGTCTGTATATTAACCCGACTCCAGTCTGTAGATTAACCCGGCCCCAGTCTGTAGATTAACCCGGCCCCAGTCTGTAGATTAACCCGGCTCCAGTCTGTAGATTGACCCGGCCCCAGTCTGTAGATTGACCCGGCTCCAGTCTGTAGATTAACCCGGCTCCAGTCTGCAGATTAACCCGGCTCCAGTCTGTAGATTAACCCGGCCCCAGTCTGTAGATTAACCCGGCTCCAGTCTGCAGATTAACCCGGCCTCAGTCTGTAGATTAACCCGGCTCCAGTCTGTAGATTAACCCGGCCCCAGTCTGTAGATTAACCCGGCACCAGTCTGTAGATTAACCCGGCTCCAGTCTGTAGATTAACCCGGCTCCAGTCTGTAGATTAACCCGGCTCCAGTCTGTAGATTAACCCGGCTCCAGTCTGTAGATTAACCCTGCTCGAGTCTGTAGATTAACCCGGCCCCAGTCTGTAGATTAACCCGGCCCCAGTCTGTAGATTAACCCGGCTCCAGTCTGTAGATTAACACGGCTCCAGTCTGTAGATTAACTCGGCCCCAGTCTGTAGATTAACCCGGCCCCAGTCTGTAGATTAACCCGGCCTTAGTCTGTAGATTAACCCGGCCCCAGTCTGTAGATTAACCCGGCCCCAGTCTGTAGATTAACCCGGCTCCAGTCTGTAGATTAACCCGGCCCCAGTCTGTAGATTAACCCGGCCCCAGTCTGTAGATTAACCCGGCCCCAGTCTGTAGATTAACACGGCTCCAGTCTGTAGATTAACTCGGCTCCAGTCTGTAGATTATCCAGGCTCCAGCCTGTAGATTAACCCGGCTCCAGCCTGTAGATTAACCCGGCTCCAGTCTGTAGATTAACCCGACCCCAGTCTGTAGATTAACCCGACCCCAGTCTGTAGATTAACCCGGCTCCAGTCTGTAGATTAACCCGGCTCCAGTCTGTAGATTAACCTGGCTCCAGTCTGTAGATTAACCCGACCCCAGTCTGTAGATTAACCCGGCTCCAGTCTGTAGATTAACCCGGCTCCAGTCTGTAGATTAACCCGGCTCCAGTCTGTAGATTAACCCGGCCCCAGTCTGTAGATTAACCCGGCTCCAGTCTGTAGATTAACCCGGCCCCATTATGTAGATTAACCCGGCTCCAGTCTGTAGATTAACCCGGCTCCAGTCTGTAGATTAACCCGGCTCCAGTCTGTAGATTGATCCGGCCCCAGTCTGTAGATTAACCCGGCCCCAGTCTGTAGATTAACCCGGCTCCAGTCTGTAGATTAACCCGGCTCCAGTCTGTAGATTAACCCGGCTCCAGTCTGTAGATTAACCCGGCTCCAGTCTGTAGATTAACCCGGCTCGAGTCTGTAGATTAACCCGGCCCCAGTGTGTAGATTAACCCAGCTCCAGTCTGTAGATTAACCCGGCCCCAGTCTGTAGATTAACCCGGCTCCAGTCTGTAGATTAACCCGGCCCCAGTCTGTAGATTAACCCGGCTCCAGTCTGTGGATTAACCCGGCTCCAGTCTGTAGATTAACCCAGCTCCAGTCTGTAGATTAACCCGGCCCCAGTCTGCAGATTGACCCGGCCCCAGTCTGTAGATTAACCCGGCTCCAGTCTGTAGATTAACCCGGCTCCAGTCTGTAGATTAACCCGGCCCCAGTCTGTAGATTAACCCGGCACCAGTCTGTAGATTAACCCTGCTCCAGTCTGTAGATTAACCCGGCTCCACTCTGTAGATTAACCCGGCTCCAGTCTGTAGATTAACCCGGCTCCAGTCTGTAGATTAACCCGGCCCCAGTCTGTAGATTAACCCGGCTCCAGTCTGTAGATTAACCCGGCTCCAGTCTGTAGATTAACCCGGCTCCAGTCTGTAGATTAACCCGGCCCCAGTCTGTAGATTAACCCGGCTCCAGTCTGTAGATTAACCCGGCTCCAGTCTGTAGATTAACCCGGCTCCAGTCTGTAGATTAACCCGGCCCCAGTCTGTAGATTAACCCGGCTCCAGTCTGTAGATTAACCCGGCTCCAGTCTGTAGATTAACCCGGCCCCAGTCTGTAGATTAACCCGGCTCCAGTCTGTAGATTAACCCGGCTCCAGTCTGTAGATTAACCCGGCTCCAGTCTGTAGATTAACCCGGCCCCAGTCTGTAGATTAACCCGGCTCCAGTCTGTAGATTAACCCGGCTCCAGTCTGTAGATTAACCCGGCTCCAGTCTGTAGATTAACCCGGCTCCAGTCTGTAGATTAACCCGGCTCCAGTCTGTAGATTAACCCGGCCCCAGTCTGTAGATTAACCCGGCTCCAGTCTGTAGATTAACCCAGCTCCAGTCTGTAGATTAACCCGGCCCCAGTCTGTAGATTAACCCGGCTCCAGTCTGTAGATTAACCCGGCTCCAGTCTGTAGATTAACCCGGCCCCAGTCTGTAGATTAACCCGGCTCCAGTCTGTAGATTAACCCGGCCCCAGTCTGTAGATTAACCCGGCCCCAGTCTGTAGATTAACCCGGCTCCAGTCTGTAGATTAACCCGGCTCCGGTCTGTAGATTAACCCGGCTCCGGTCAGTAGATTAATCCGGCTCCAGTCTGTAGATTAACCCTGCTCCAGTCTGTAGATTAACCCGGCTCCGGTCAGTAGATTAACCCGGCTCCAGTCTGTAGATTAACCCGGCTCCAGTCTGTAGATTAACCCGGCTCCAGTCTGTAGATTAACCCTGCTCCAGTCTGTAGATTAACCCAGCTCCGGTCAGTAGATTAACCCGGCTCCAGTCTGTAGATTAACCTAGCTCCAGTCTGTAGATTAACCCGGCTCCAGTCTGTAGATTAACCCGGCTCCAGTCTGTAGATTAACCCGGCCCCAGTCTGTAGATTAACCCGGCTCCAGTCTGTAGATTAACCCGGCTCCAGTCTGTAGATTAACCCGGCTCCAGTCTGTAGATTAACCCGGCTGCAGTCTGTAGATTAACCCGGCCCCAGTCTGTAGATTAACCCGGCTCCAGTCTGTAGATTAACCCGGCTCCAGTCTGTAGATTAACCCGGCTCCAGTCTGTAGATTAACCCGGCCCCAGTCTGTAGATTAACCCGACTGCAGTCTGTAGATTAACCCGGCCCCAGTCTGTAGATTAACCCGGCTCCAGTCTGTAGATTAACCCGGCTCCAGTCTGTAGATTAACCCGGCTCCAGTCTGTAGATTAACCCGGCTGCAGTCTGTAGATTGACCCGGCCCCAGTCTGTAGATTAACCCGGCTCCAGTCTGTAGATTAACCCTGCTCCAGTCTGTAGATTAACCCGGCTCCGGTCAGTAGATTAACCCTGCTCCAGTCTGTAGATTAACCCGGCTCCAGTCTGTAGATTAACCCGGCTCCAGTCTGTAGATTAACCCGGCTGCAGTCTGTAGATTGACCCGGCCCCAGTCTGTAGATTAACCCGGCTCCAGTCTGTAGATTAACCCTGCTCCAGTCTGTAGATTAACCCGGCTCCGGTCAGTAGATTAACCCTGCTCCAGTCTGTAGATTAACCCGGCTCCAGTCTGTAGATTAACCCGGCTCCAGTCTGTAGATTAACCCGGCTGCAGTCTGTAGATTAACCCGGCCCCAGTCTGTAGATTAACCCGGCTCCAGTCTGTAGATTAACCCGGCTCCAGTCTGTAGATTAACCCGGCTCCAGTCTGTAGATTAACCCGGCTCCAGTCTGTAGATTAACCCGGCCCCAGTCTGTAGATTAACCCGGCTCCAGTCTATAGATTAACCCGGCCCCAGTCTGTAGATTAACCTGGCTCCAGTCTGTAGATTAACCCGGCCCCAGTCTGTAGATTAACCCGGCTCCAGTCTGTAGATTAACCCGGCTCCAGTCTGTAGATTAACCCGGCCGCAGTCTGTAGATTAACCCGGCTCCAGTCTGTAGATTAACCCGGCTCCAGTCTGTAGATTAACCCGGCCCCAGTCTGTAGATTAACCCGGCTCCAGTCTGCAGATTAACCCAGCCTCAGTCTGTAGATTAACCCGGCTCCAGTCTGTAGATTAACCCGGCTCCAGTCTGTAGATTAACCCGGCTCAGTCTGTAGATTAACCCGGCTCCAGCCTGTAGATTAACCCGGCTCCAGTCTGTAGATTAACCCGGCTCCAGTCTGTAGATTAACCCGGCCCCAGTCTGTAGATTAACCCGGCCCCAGTCTGTAGATTAACCCGGCCCCAGTCTGTAGATTAACCCGGCCCCAGTCTGTAGATTAACCCGGCCCCAGTCTGGAGATTAACCCGGCTCCAGTCTGTAGATTAACCCGGCTCCAGTCTGTAGATTAACCCGGCTCCAGTCTGTAGATTAACCCGGCTCCAGTCTGTAGATTAACCCGGCTCCAGTCTGTAGATTAACCCGGCTCCAGTCTGTAGATTAACCCGGCCCCAGTCTGTAGATTAACCCGGCTCCAGTCTGTAGATTAACCCGGCTCCAGTCTGTAGATTAACCCGGCCTCAGTCTGTAGGTTAACCCGGCTCCAGTCTGTAGATTAACCCGGCCCCAGTCTGTAGATTAACCCGGCCCCAGTCTGTAGATTAACCCGGCTCTGTCTGTAGATTAACCCTGCTCCAGTCTGTAGATTAACCCAGCCCCAGTCTGTAGATTAACCCGGCCCCAGTCTGTAGATTAACCCGGCTCCAGTCTGTAGATTAACCCGGCCCCAGTCTGTAGATTAACCCGGCCCCAGTCTGTAGATTAACCCGGCTCCAGTCTGTAGATTAACCCGGCCCCAGTCTGTAGATTAACCCGGCTCCAGCCTGTAGATTAACCCGGCCCCAGTCTGTAGATTAACCCGGCCCCAGTCTGTAGATTAACCCGGCTCCAGTCTGTAGATTAACCCGGCCCCAGTCTGTAGATTAACCCGGCCCCAGTCTGTAGATTAACCCGGCTCCAGTCTGTAGATTAACCCGGCCCCAGTCTGTAGATTAACCTGGCTCCAGTCTGTAGATTAACCCGGCTCCAGTCTGTAGATTAACCCGGCTCCAGTCTGTAGATTAACCCGGCTCCAGTCTGTAGATTAACCCGGCTCCAGTCTGTAGATTAACCCGGCCCCAGTCTATAGATTAACCCGGCTCCAGTCTGTAGATTAACCCAGCCCCAGTCTGTAGATTAACCCGGCTCCAGTCTGTAGATTAACCCGGCTCCAGTCTGTAGATTAACCCGGCCCCAGTCTGTAGATTAACCCGGCCCCAGTCTGCAGATTAACCCGACTCCAGTCTGTAGATTAACCCGGCCCCAGTCTGTAGATTAACCCGGCTCCAGTCTGTAGATTAACCCGGCCCCAGTCTGTAGATTAACCCGGCTCTGTCTGTAGATTAACCCGGCTCCAGTCTGTAGATTAACCCGGCCCCAGTCTGTAGATTAACCCGGCTCCAGTCTGTAGATTAACCCCCCCCCAGACTGTAGATTAACCCGGCTCCAGCCTGTAGATTAACCCGGCTCCAGTCTGTAGATTAACCCGGCCCCAGTCTGTCGATTAACCCGGCTCCAGTCTGTAGATTAACCCGGCTCCAGTCTGTAGATTAACCCGGCCCCAGTCTGTAGATTAACCCGGCTCCAGTCTGTAGATTAACCCGGCCCCAGTCTGTAGATTAACCCGGCCCCAGTCTGTCGATTAACCCGGCTCTGTCTGTAGATTAACCCGGCTCCAGTCTGTTGATTAACCCGGCCCCAGTCTGTCGATTAACCCGGCCCCAGTCTGTCGATTAACCCGGCTCCAGTCTGTAGATTAACCCGGCTCCAGTCTGTAGATTAACCCGGCCCCAGTCTGTAGATTAACCCGGCTCCAGTCTGTAGATTAACCCGGCTCCAGTCTGTAGATTAACCCGGCTCCAGTCTGAAGATTAACCCGGCTCCAGTCTGTAGATTAACCCGGCCCCAGTCTGTAGATTAACCCGGCTCCAGTCTGTAGATTAACCCGGCTCCAGTCTGTAGATTAACCCGGCTCCAGTCTGAAGATTAACCCGGCTCCAGTCTGTAGATTAACCCGGCCCCAGTCTGTAGATTAACCCGGCTCCAGTCTGTAGATTAACCCGGCTCCAGTCTGTAGATTAACCCGGCCCCAGTCTGTAGATTAACCCGGCTCCAGTCTGTAGATTAACCCGGGATCCAGTCTGTAGATTAACCCGGCTCCAGTCTGTAGATTAACCCGGCTCCAGTCTGTAGATTAACCCGGCCCCAGTCTGTAGATTAACCCGGCCCCAGTCTGTAGATTAACCCGGCTCCAGTCTGTAGATTAACCCGGCTCCAGTCTTTAGATTAACCCGGCTCCAGTCTGTAGATTAACCCGGCTCCAGTCTTTAGATTAACCCGGGATCCAGTCTGTAGATTAACCCGGCTCCAGTCTGTAGATTAACCCGGCCCCAGTCTGTAGATTAACCCGACTCCAGTCTGTAGATTAACCCGGCCCCAGTCTGTAGATTAACCCGGCTCCAGTCTTTAGATTAACCCGGGATCCAGTCTGTAGATTAACCCGGCTCCAGTCTGTAGATTAACCCGGCCCCAGTCTGTAGATTAACCCGGCTCCAGTCTTTAGATTAACCCGGCCCCAGTCTGTAGATTAACCCAGCTCCAGTCTGTAGATTAACCCGGCCCCAGTCTGTAGATTAACCCGACTCCAGTCTGTAGATTAACCCGGCTCCAGTCTATAGATTAACCCGCCCCAGTCTGTAGATTAACCCGGCTCCAGTCTGTAGATTAACCCGGCCCCAGTCTGTAGATTAACCCGGCCCCAGTCTGTAGATTAACCCGGCTCCAGTCTGTAGATTAACCCGGCTCCAGTCTATAGATTAACCCGGCCCCAGTCTGTAGATTAACCCGGCCCCAGTCTGTAGATTAACCCGGCCCCAGTCTGTAGATTAACCCGGCTCCAATCTGTAGATTAACCCGGCCCCAGTCTGTAGATTAACCCGGCTCCAGTCTGTAGATTAACCCGGCTCCAGTCTGTAGATTAACCCGGCTCCAGTCGGTAGATTAACCCGGCCTCAGTCTGTAGATTAACCCGGCTCCAGTCTGCAGATTAACCCGGCCCCAGTCTGTAGATTAACCCGGCCCCAGTCTGTAGATTAACCCGGCTCCAGCCTGTAGATTAACCCGGCCCCAGTCTGTAGATTAACCCGGCTCCAGTCTGTAGATTAACCCGGCCCCAGTCTGTAGATTAACCCGGCTCCAGCCTGTAGATTAACCCGGCCCCAGTCTGTAGATTAACCCGGCTCCAGTCTGTAGATTAACCGGGCTCCAGTCTGTAGATTAACCCGGCTCCAGTCTGTAGATTAACCGGGCTCCAGTCTGTAGATTAACCCGGCTCCAGTCTGTAGATTAACCCGGCTCCAGTCTGTAGATTAACCCGGCTCCAGTCTGTAGATTAACCCGGCCCCAGCCTGTAGATTAACCCGGCCCCAGTCTGTAGATTAACCCGGCTCCAGTCTGTAGATTAACCCGGCTCCAGTCTGTAGATTAACCCGGCTCCAGTCTGTAGATTAACCCGGCTCCAGTCGGTAGATTAACCCGGCCCCAGTCTGTAGATTAACCCGGCTCCAGTCTGTAGATTAACCCGGCTCCAGTCTGTAGATTAACCCGGCTCCAGTCTGTAGATTAACCCGGCTCCAGTCTGTAGATTAACCCGGCTCCAGTCTGTAGATTAACCCGGCTCCAGTCGGTAGATTAACCCGGCTCCAGTCTGTAGATTAACCCGGCTCCAGTCGGTAGATTAACCCGGCTCCAGTCTGTAGATTAACCCGGCTCCAGTCTATAGATTAACCCGGCTCCAGTCTGTAGATTAACCCAGCTCCAGTCTGTAGATTAACCCGGCTCCAGTCTGTAGATTAACCCGGCTCCAGTCTGTAGATTAACCCGGCCCCAGTCTGTAGATTAACCCGGCTCCAGCCTGTAGATTAACCCGGCCCCAGTCTGTAGATTAACCCGGCTCCAGTCTGTAGATTAACCCGGCCCCAGTCTGTAGATTAACCCGGCTCCAGTCTGTAGATTAACCCGGCTCCAGCCTGTAGATTAACCCGGCCCCAGTCTGTAGATTAACCCGGCTCCAGTCTGTAGATTAACCCGGCCCCAGTCTGTAGATTAACCCGGCTCCAGCCTGTAGATTAACCCGGCCCCAGTCTGTAGATTAACCCGGCTCCAGTCTGTAGATTAACCGGGCTCCAGTCTGTAGATTAACCCGGCTCCAGTCTGTAGATTAACCGGGCTCCAGTCTGTAGATTAACCCGGCTCCAGTCTGTAGATTAACCCGGCTCCAGTCTGTAGATTAACCCGGCTCCAGTCTGTAGATTAACCCGGCCCCAGCCTGTAGATTAACCCGGCCCCAGTCTGTAGATTAACCCGGCTCCAGTCTGTAGATTAACCCGGCTCCAGTCTGTAGATTAACCCGGCTCCAGTCTGTAGATTAACCCGGCTCCAGTCGGTAGATTAACCCGGCCCCAGTCTGTAGATTAACCCGGCTCCAGTCTGTAGATTAACCCGGCTCCAGTCTGTAGATTAACCCGGCTCCAGTCTGTAGATTAACCCGGCTCCAGTCTGTAGATTAACCCGGCTCCAGTCTGTAGATTAACCCGGCTCCAGTCGGTAGATTAACCCGGCTCCAGTCTGTAGATTAACCCGGCTCCAGTCGGTAGATTAACCCGGCTCCAGTCTGTAGATTAACCCGGCTCCAGTCTATAGATTAACCCGGCTCCAGTCTGTAGATTAACCCAGCTCCAGTCTGTAGATTAACCCGGCTCCAGTCTGTAGATTAACCCGGCTCCAGTCTGCAGATTAACCCGGCTCCAGTCGGTAGATTAACCCGGCTCCAGTCTGTAGATTAACCCGGCTCCAGTCTGTGGATTAACCCGGCTCCAGTCTGTAGATTAACCCGGCCCCAGTCTGTAGATTAACCCGGCTCCAGTCTGTAGATTAACCCGGCCGCAGTCTGTAGATTAACCCGGCTCCAGTCTGCAGATTAACCCGGCCCCAGTCTGTAGATTAACCCGGCCCCAGTCTGTAGATTAACCCGGCTCCAGTCTGTAGATTAACCCGGGCTCCAGTCTGTAGATTAACCCGGCCCCAGTCTGTAGATTAACCAGGCTCCAGTCTGTAGATTAACCCGGCTCCAGTCTGTAGATTAACCCGGCTCCAGTCTGTAGATTAACCCGGCTCCAGTCTGTAGATTAACCCGGCTCCAGTCTGTAGATTAACCCGGCTCCAGTCTGTAGATTAACCTGGCTCCAGTCTGTAGATTAACCCGGCTCCAGTCTGTAGATTAACCCGGCTCCAGTCTGTAGATTAACCCGGCTCCAGTCTGTAGATTAACCCGGCTCCAGTCTGTAGATGAACCCGGCCCCAGTCTGTAGATTAACCCGGCTCCAGTCTGTAGATTTACCCGGCTCCAGTCTGTAGATTAACCCTTCTCCAGTCTGTAGATTAACCCGGCTCCAGTCTGTAGATTAACTCGGCTCCAATCTGTAGATTAACCCGACTCCAATCTGTAGATTAACCCGGCTCCAGTCTGTGGATTAACCCGGCTCCAGTCTGTAGATTAACCCGGCTCCATTCTGTAGATTAACCCGGCTCCAGTCTGTAGATTAACCCTTCTCCAGTCTGTAGATTAACCCGGCTCCAGTCTGTAGATTAACCCGGCTCCAGTCTGTCGATTAACCCGGCTCCAGTCTGTAGATTAACCCGGCCCCAGTCTGTAGATTAACCCGGCCCCAGTCTGTAGATTAACACGGCTCCAGTCTGTAGATTAACACGCCCCAGTCTGTAGATTAACCCGGCTCCAGTCTGTAGATTAACCCGGCTCCAGTCTGTAGATTAACCCGGCCCCAGTCTGTAGATTAACCCGGCCCCAGTCTGTAGATTAACCCGGCTCCAGTCTGTAGATTAATGCTGCTCCAGTCTGTAGATTAACCCGGCTCCAGTCTGTAGATTAACCCGGCCCCAGTCTGTAGATTAACCCGGCTCCAGTCTGTAGATTAACGCTGCTCCAGTCTGTAGATTAACCCGGCTCCAGTCTGTAGATTAACTCGGCTCCAGTCTGTAGATTAACCCGGCTCCAGTCTGTAGATTAACCCGGCTCCAGTCTGTAGATTAACCCGGCTCCAGTCTGTAGATTAACCCTTCTCCAGTCTGTAGATTAACCCGGCTCCAGTCTGTAGATTAACCCGGCTCCAGTCTGTAGATTAACCCGGCTCCAGTCTGTAGATGAACCCGGCCCCAGTCTGTAGATTAACCCGGCTCCAGTCTGTAGATTTACCCGGCTCCAGTCTGTAGATTAACCCAGCTCCAGTCTGTAGATTAACCCGGCTCCAGTCTGTAGATTAACCCTTCTCCAGTCTGTAGATTAACCCGGCTCCAGTCTGTAGATTAACCCGACTCCAGTCTGTAGATTAACCCGGCTCCAGTCTGTAGATTAACCCGGCTCCAGTCTGTAGATTAACCCGACTCCAGTCTGTAGATTAACCCGACCCCAGTCTGTAGATTAACCCGGGCTCCAGTCTGTAGATTAACCCGGCTCCAGTCTGTTGATTAACCCGGCTCCAGTCTGTAGATTAACCCGGCTCCAGTCTGTAGATTAACCCGGCTCCGGTCTGTAGATTAACCCGGCCCCAGTCTGTAGATTAACCCGGCTCCAGTCTGTAGATTAACCCAGCTCCAGTCTGTAGATTAACCCGGCTCCAGTCTGTAGATTAACCCGGCTCCAGTCTGTAGATTAACCCGGCCCCAGTCTGTAGATTAACCCGGCTCCACTCTGTAGATTAACCCGGCTCCAGTCTGCAGATTAACCCGGCTCCAGTCTGTAGATTAACCCGGCTCCAGTCTGTTGATTAACCCGGCTCCAGTCTGTAGATTAACCCGGCTCCAGTCTATAGATTAACCCGGCTCCAGTCTGTAGATTAACCCGGCTCCAGTCTGTAGATTAACCCGGCTCGAGTCTGTAGATTAACCCGGCTCCAGTCTGTAGATTATCCCGGCTCCAGTCTGTAGATTAACCCGGCTCCAGTCTGTAGATTAACCCGGGCTCCAGTCTGTAGATTAACCCGGCCCCAGTCTGTAGATTAACCCGGCCCCAGTCTGTAGATTAACCCGGCCCCAGTCTGTAGATTAACCCGGCTCCAGTCTGTAGATTAACCCGGCCCCAGTCTGTAGATTAACCCGGCCCCAGTCTGTAGATTAACCCGGCTCCAGTCTGTAGATTAACCCGGCCCCAGTCTGTAGATTAACCCGGCTCCAGTCTGTAGATTAACCCGGCTCCAGTCTGTAGATTATCCCGGCTCCAGTCTGTAGATTAACCCGGCTCCAGTCTGTAGATTATCCCGGCTCCAGTCTTTAGATTAACCCGGCCCCAGTCGATAGATTAACCCGGCTCCAGTCTGTAGATTAACTCGGCTCCAGTCTGTAGATTATCCCGGCTCCAGTCTGTAGATTAACCCGGCCCCAGTCAGCAGATTAACCCGGCTCCAGTCTGTAGATTATCCCGGCTCCAGTCTGTAGATTAACCCGGCCCCAGTCTGTTGATTAACTCGGCTCCAGTCTGTAGATTAACACGGCTCCAGTCTGTAGATTAACCCGGCCCCAGTCAGCAGATTAACCCGGCTCCAGTCTGCAGATTAACCCGGCCCCAGTCTGTAGATTAACTTGGCTCCAGTCTGTAGATTAACCCGGCTCCAGTCTGTAGATTAACCCGGCCCCAGTCAGCAGATTAACCCGGCTCCAGTCTGTAGATTAACCGGGCCCCAGTCTGTAGATTAACCCGGCTCCAGTCTGTAGATTAACCCGGCCTCAGTCTGTAGATTAACCCAGCTCCAGTCTGTAGATTAACCCGGCCTCAGTCTATAGATTAACCCGGCTCCAGTCTGTAGATTAACCCGGCCTCAGTCTATAGATTAACCCGGCTCCAGTCTGTAGATTAACCCGGCCCCAGTCTGTAGATTAACCCGGCCCCAGTCTGTAGATAAACCCGGCTCCAGTCTGTAGATTAACCCGGCTCCAGTCTGTAGATTAACCCGGCCCCAGTCTGTAGATTAACCCGGCTCCAGTCTGTAGATTAACCCGGCTCCAGTCTGTAGATTAACCCGGCTCCAGTCTGTAGATTAACCCGGCTCCAGTCTGTAGATTAACCCGGCCCCAGTCTGTAGATTAACCCGGCCCCAGTCTGTAGATTAACCCGGCTCCAGTCTGTAGATTAACCCGGCTCCAGTCTGCAGATTAACCCGGCCCCAGTCTGTAGATTAACCCGGCTCCAGTCTGTAGATTAACCCGGCCCCAGTCTGTAGATTAACCCGGCCCCAGTCTGTAGATTAACCCGGCTCTGTCTGTCGATTAACCCGGCTCCAGTCTGTAGATTAACCCGGCCCCAGTCTGTAGATTAACCCGGCCCCAGTCTGTAGATTAACCCGGCCCCAGTCTGTAGATTAACCCGGCCCCAGTCTGTAGATTAACCCGGCCCCAGTCTGTAGATTAACCCGGCTCCAGTCTGTAGATTCACCCGGCCCCAGTCTGTAGATTAACCCGGCTCCAGTCTGTAGATTACCCCGGCCCCAGTCTGTAGATTAACCCGGCCCCAGTCTGTAGATTAACCCGGCTCCAGTCTGTAGATAAACCCGGCTCCAGTCTGTAGATTAACCCAGCCCCAGTCTGTAGATAAACCCGGCTCCAGTCTGTAGATTAACCCGGCTCCAGTCTGTAGATTAACCCGGCTCCAATCTGTAGATTAACCCGGCTCCAGTCTGTAGATTAACCCAGCCCCAGTCTGTAGATAAACCCGGCTCCAGTCTGTAGATAAACCCGGCCCCAGTCTGTAGATAAACCCAGCTCCAGTCTGTAGATTAACCCGACTCCAGTCTGTAGATTAACCCTGCTCCAGTCTGTAGATTAACCCAGCCCCAGTCTGTAGATTAACCCGGCCCCAGTCTGTAGATTAACCCGGCCCCAGTCTGTAGATTAACCCGGCTCCAGTCTGTAGATTAACCCGGCCCCAGCCTGTAGATTAACCCGGCTCCAGTCTGTAGATTAACCCGGCTCCAGTCTGTAGATTAACCCGGCCCCAGTCTGTAGATTAACCCTGCTCCAGTCTGTAGATTAACCCAGCCCCAGTTTGTAGATTAACCCGGCTCCAGTCAGTAGATTAACCCGGCTCCAGTCTGTAGATTAACCCGGCTCCAGTCTGTAGATTAACCCGGCCCCAGTCTGTAGATTAACCCGGCCCCAGTCTGTAGATTAACCCGGCTCCAGTCTGTAGATTAACCCGGCCCCAGCCTGTAGATTAACCCGGCTCCAGTCTGTAGATTAACCCGGCTCCAGTCTGTAGATTAACCCGGCCCCAGTCTGTAGATTAACCCGGCCCCAGTCTGTAGATTAATCCGGCTCCAGTCTGTAGATTAACCCGGCCCCAGTCTGTAGATTAACCCGGCTCCAGTCTGTAGATTAACCCGGCCCCAGTCTGTAGATTAACCCGGCCCCAGTCTGTAGATTAACCCGGCTCCAGTCTGTAGATAAACCCGGCTCCAGTCTGTAGATTAGCCCGGCTCCAGTCTGTAGATTAACCCGGCCCCAGTCTGTAGATTAACCCGGCTCCAGTCTGTAGATTAACCCGGCCCCAGTCTGTAGATTAACCCGGCTCCAGTCTGTAGATTAACCCGGCTCCAGTCTGTAGATTAACCCGGCTCCAGTCTGTAGATTAATCCGGCCCCAGTCTGTAGATTAACCCGGCTCCAGTCTGTAGATTAACACGGCCCCAGTCTGTAGATTAACCCGGCTCCAGTCTGTAGATTAACCCGGCCCCAGTCTGTAGATTAACCCGGCCCCAGTCTGTAGATTAACCCGGCTCCAGTCTGTAGATTAACCCGGCTCCAGTCAGCAGATTAACCCGGCTCCAGTCTGTAGATTAACCCGGCTCCAAGTCTGTAGATTAACCCGGCCCCAGTCTGTAGCTTAACCCGGCTCCAGTCTGTAGATTAACCCGGCCCCAGTCTGTAGATTAACCCGGCTCCAGTCTGTAGATTAACCCGGCCCCAGACTGTAGATTAACCCGGCCCCAGTCTGTAGATTAACCCGACTCCAGTCTGTAGATTAACCCGGCCCCAGTCTGTAGATTAACCCGACTCCAGTCTGTAGATTAACCCGGCTCCAGTCTGTAGATTAACCCGGCTCCAGTCTGTAGATTAACCCGGCTCCAGTCTGTAGATTAACCCGGCCCCAGTCTGTAGATTAACCCGGCTCCAGTCTGTAGATTAACCCGGCTCCAGTCTGTAGGTTAACCCGGCTCCAGTCTGTAGATTAACCCGGCCCCAGTCTGTAGATTAACCCGGCTCCAGTCTGTAGATTAACCCGGCTCCAGTCTGTAGATTAACCCGGCCCCAGTCTGTAGATTAACCCGGCTCCAGTCTGTAGATTAACCCGGCTCCAGTCTGTAGATTAACCCGGCCCCAGTCTGTAGATTAACCCGGCTCCAGTCTGTAGATTAACCCGGCTCCAGTCTGTAGATTAACCCGGCTCCAGTCTGTAGATTAACCCGGCCCCAGTCTGTAGATTAACCCGGCTCCAGTCTGTAGATTAACCCGGCCTCAGTCTTACATTAACTCGGCTCCAGTCTGTAGATTAACCCGGCTCCAGTCTGTAGATTAACCCGGCCCCAGTCTGTAGATTAACCCGGCTCCAGTCTTACATTAACTCGGCTCCAGTCTGTAGATTAACCCGGCTCCAGTCTGTAGATTAACCCGGCTCCAGTCTGTAGATTAACCCGGCCCCAGTCTGTAGATTAACCCGGCTCCAGTCTGTAGATTAACCCGGCTCCAGTCTGTAGATTAACCCGGCCCCAGTCTTAGATTAACTCGGCTCCAGTCTGTAGATTAACCCGGCTCCAGTCTGTAGATTAACCCGGCCCCAGTCTGTAGATTAACCCGGCCCCAATCTGTAGATTAACCCGGCCCCAGTCTGTAGATTAACCCGGCTCCAGTCTGTAGATTAACCCACCCCAGTCTGTAGATTAACCCGGCCCCAGTCTGTAGATTAACCCGGCTCCAGTCTGTAGATTAACCCGGCTCCAGTCTGTAGATTAACCCGGCTCCAGTCTGTAGATTAACCCGACTCCAGTCTGTAGATTAACCCGGCTCCAGTCTGTAGATTAACCCGACTCCAGTCTGTAGATTAACCCGGCTCCAGTCTGTAGATTAACCCGGCTCCAGTCTGTAGATTAACCCGACTCCAGTCTGTAGATTAACCCGGCTCCAGTCTGTAGATTAACCCGGCCCCAGTCTGTAGATTAACCCGACTCCAGTCTGTAGATTAACCCGGCTCCAGTCTGTAGATTAACCCGGCTCCAGTCTGTAGATTAACCCGGCTCCAGTCTGTAGATTAACCCGGCTCCAGTCTTTAGATTAACCCGGCCCCAGTCTGTAGATTAACCCGGCTCCAGTCTGTAGATTAACCCGGCTCCAGTCTGTAGATTAACCCGACTCCAGTCTGTAGATTAACCCGGCTCCAGTCTGTAGATTAACCCGGCCTCAGTCTGTAGATTAACCCGGCTCCAGTCTGTAGATTAACCCGGCTCCAGTCTGTAGATTAACCCGGCTCCAGTCTGTAGATTAACCCGGCTCCAGTCTGTAGATTAACCCGGCTCCAGTCTGTAGATTAACCCGGCTCCAGTCTGTAGATTAACCCGGCTCCAGTCTGTAGATTAACCCGGCTCCAGTCTGTAGATTAACCCGGCTCCAGTCTGTAGATTAACCCGGCCCCAGTCTGTAGATTAACCCGGCCCCAGTCTGTAGATTAACCCGGCCCCAGTCTGTAGATTAACCCGGCTCCAGTCTGTAGATTAACCCGGCTCCAGTCTGTAGATTAACCCGGCCCCAGTCTGTAGATTAACCCCGCCCCAGTCTGTAGATTAACCCGGCCCCAGTCTGTAGATTAACCCGGCTCCAGTCTGTAGATTAACCCGGCTCCAGTCTGTAGATTAACCCGGCTCCAGTCTGTAGATTAACCCGGCTCCAGTCTGTAGATTAACCCGGCTCCAGTCTGTAGATTAACCCGGCTCCAGTCTGTAGATTAACCCGGCTCCAGTCTGTAGATTAACCCGGCCCCAGTCTGTAGATTAACCCGGCCCCAGTCTGTAGATTAACCCGGCTCCAGTCTGTAGATTAACCCGGTTCCAGTCAGTAGATTAACCCGGCTCCAGTCTGTAGATTAACCCGGTTCCAGTCAGTAGATTAACCCGGCTCCAGTCTGTAGATTAACCCGGCTCCAGTCTGTAGATTAACCCGGCCCCAGTCTGTAGATTAACCCGGCTCCAGTCTGTAGATTAACCCGTCTCCAGTCTGTAGATTAACCCGGCTCCAGTCTGTAGATTAACCCGGCTCCAGTCTGTAGATTAACCCGGCTCCAGTCTGTAGATTAACCCGGCCCCAGTCTGTAGATTAACCCGGCTCCAGTCTGTAGATTAACCCGGCTCCAGTCTGTAGATTAACCCGGCCCCAGTCTGTAGATTAACCCGGCTCCAGTCTGTAGATTAACCCGGCTCCAGTCTGTAGATTAACCCGGTTCCAGTCTGAAGATTAACCCGGCTCCAGTCGGTAGATTAACCCGGCCTCAGTCTGTAGATTAACCCAGCTCCAGTCTGTAGATTAACCCGGCCCCAGTCTGTAGATTAACCCGGCTCCGGTCTGTAGATTAACCCGGCTCCAGTCTGTAGATTAACCCGGCTCCAGTCTGTAGATTAACCCGGCTCCAGTCTGTAGATTAACCCGGCTCCAGTCTGCAGATTAACCCGGCTCCAGTCTGCAGATTAACCCGGCTCCAGTCTGTAGATTAACCCGGCCCCAGTCTGTAGATTAACCCGGCTCCAGTCTGTAGATTAACCCGGCTCCAGTCTGTAGATTAACCCGGCCCCAGTCTGTAGATTAACCCGGCTCCAGTCTGTAGATTAACCCGGCTCCAGTCTGTAGATTAACCCGGCTCCAGTCTGTAGATTAACCCGGCTCCAGTCTGTAGATTAACCTGGCTCCAGTCTGTAGATTAACCCGGCTCCAGTCTGTAGATTAACCCGGCTCCAGTCTGTAGATTAACCCGGCTCCAGTCTGTAGATTAACCCGGCTCCAGTCTGTAGATTAACCCGACTCCAGTCTGTAGATTAACCCGGCCCCAGTCTGTAGATTAACCCGGCTCCAGTCTGTAGATTAACCCGGCTCCAGTCTGTAGATTAACCCGGCTCCAGTCTGTAGATTAACCCGGCTCCAGTCTGTAGATTAACCCGGCTCCAGTCTGTAGATTAACCCGACTCCAGTCTGTAGATTAACCCGGCCCCAGTCTGTAGATTAACCCGGCCCCAGTTTGTAGATTAACCCGGCCCCAGTCTGTAGATTAACTCGGCTCCAGCCTGTAGATTAACCCGGCCCCAGTCTGTAGATTAACCCGGCTCCAGTCTGTAGATTAACCCGGCCCCAGTCTGTAGATTAACCCGGCTCCAGTCTGTAGATTAACCCGGCTCCAGTCTGTAGATTAACCCGGCTCCAGTCTGTAGATTAACCCGGCCCCAGTCTGTAGATTAACCCGGCTCCAGTCTGTAGATTAACCCGGCTCCAGTCTGTAGATTAACCCGGCTCCAGTCTGTAGATTAACCCGGCTCCAGTCTGTAGATTAACCCGGCTCCAGTCTGTAGATTAACCCGGCTCCAGTCTGTAGATTAACCCGGCTCCAGTCTGTAGATTAACCCGGCTCCAGTCTGTAGATTAACCCGGCTCCAGTCTGTAGATTAACCCGGCCCCAGTCTGTAGATTAACCCGGCTCCAGTCTGTAGATTAACCCGGCCCCAGTCTGTAGATTAACCCGGCTCCAGTCTGTAGATTAACCCGGCTCCAGTCAGTAGATTAACCCGGCTCCAGTCTGTAGATTAACCCGGCTCCAGTCTGTAGATTAACCCGGCTCCAGTCTGTAGATTAACCCGGCTCCAGTCTGTAGATTAACCCGGCCCCAGTCTGTAGATTAACCCGGCCCCAGTCTGTAGATTAACCCGGCCCCAGTCTGTAGATTAACCCGGCTCCAGTCTGTAGATTAACCCGGCTCCAGTCTGTAGATTAACCCGGCTCCAGTCTGTAGATTAACCCGGCTCCAGTCTGTAGATTAACCCGGCCCCAGTCTGTAGATTAACCCGGCTCCAGTCTGTCGATTAACCCGGCCCCAGTCTGTAGATTAACCCGGCTCCAGTCTGTAGATTAACCCGGCTCCAGTCTGTAGATTAACCCGGCTCCAGTCTGTAGATTAACCCGACTCCAGTCTGTAGATTAACCCGGCTCCAGTCTGTAGATTAACCCGGCTCCAGTCTGTAGATTAACCCGGCCCCAGTCTGTAGATTAACCCGGCTCCAGTCTGTAGATTAACCCGGCCCCAGTCTGTAGATTAACCCGGCTCCAGTCTGTAGATTAACCCGGCTCCAGTCTGTAGATTAACCCGGCTCCAGTCTGTAGATTAACCCGGCTCCAGTCTGTAGATTAACCCGGCCCCAGTCTGTAGATTAACCCGGCTCCAGTCTGTAGATTAACCCGGCTCCAGTCTGTAGATTAACCCGGCTCCAGTCTGTAGATTAACCCGACCCCAGTCTGTAGATTAACCCGGCTCCAGTCTGTAGATTAACCCAGCTCCAGTCTGTAGATTAACCCGACCCCAGTCTGTAGATTAACCCGACCCCAGTCTGTAGATTAACCCGGCTCCAGTCTGTAGATTAACCCGGCTCCAGTCTGTAGATTAACCCGGCCCCAGTCTGTAGATTAACCCGGCTCCAGTCTGTAGATTAACCCGGCCCCAGTCTGTAGATTAACCCGGCTCCAGTCTGTAGATTAACCCGGCTCCAGTCTGTAGATTAACCCGGCTCCAGTCTGTAGATTAACCCGGCCCCAGTCTGTAGATTAACCCGGCTCCAGTCTGTAGATTAACCCGGCCCCAGTCTGTAGATTAACCCGGCTCCAGTCTGTAGATTAACCCGGCTCCAGTCTGTAGATTAACCCGGCTCCAGTCTGTAGATTAACCCGGCCCCAGTCTGTAGATTAACCCGGCTCCAGTCTGTAGATTAACCCGGCCCCAGTCTGTAGATTAACCCGGCCCCAGTCTGTAGATTAACCCGGCTCCAGTCTGTAGATTAACCCGGCCCCAGTCTGTAGATTAACCCGGCTCCAGTCTGTAGATTAACCAGGCTCCAGTCTGTAGATTAACCCGGCACCAGTCTGTAGATTAACCCGGCCCCAGTCTGTAGATTAACCCGGGCCCAGTCTGTAGATTAACCCGGCTCCAGTCTGTAGATTAACCCGGCTCCAGTCTGTAGATTAACCCGGCCCCAGTCTGTAGATTAACCCGGCCCCAGTCTGTAGATTAACCCGGCTCCAGTCTGTAGATTAACCCGGCTCCAGTCTGTAGATTAACCCGGCTCCAGTCTGTAGATTAACCCGGCTCCAGTCTGTAGATTAACCCGGCCCCAGTCTGTAGATTAACCCGGCTCCAGTCTGTAGATTAACCCGGCTCCAGTCTGTAGATTAACCCGGCTCCAGTCTGTAGATTAACCCGGCTCCAGTCTGTAGATTAACCCGGCTCCAGTCTGTAGATTAACCCGGCTCCAGTCTGTAGATTAACCCGGCTCCAGTCTGTAGATTAACCCGGCTCCAGTCTGTAGATTAACCCGGCTCCAGTCTGTAGATTAACCCGGCTCCAGTCTGTAGATTAACCCGGCCTCAGTCTGTAGATTAACCCAGCTCCAGTCTGTAGATTAACCCGGCTCCAGTCTGTAGATTAACCCGGCTCCAGTCTGTAGATTAACCCGGCTCCAGTCTGTAGATTAACCCGGCCCCAGTCTGTAGATTAACCCGGCTCCAGTCTGTAGATTAACCCGCCCCAGTCTGCAGATTAACCCGGTTCCAGTCTGTAGATTAACCCGGCTCCAGTCTGTAGATTAACCCGGCTCCAGTCTGTAGATTAACACGGCTCCAGTCTGTAGATTAACCCGGCCCCAGTCTGTAGATTAACCCGGCTCCAGTCTGTAGATTAACCCGGCCTCAGTCTGTAGATTAACCCAGCTCCAGTCTGTAGATTAACCCGGCTCCAGTCTGTAGATTAACCCGGCCCCAGTCTGTAGATTAACCCGGCCCCAGTCTGTAGATTAACCCGGCTCCAGTCTGTAGATTAACCCGGCTCCAGTCTGTAGATTAACCCGGCTCCAGTCTGTAGATTAACCCGGCCCCAGTCTGTAGATTAACCCGGCTCCAGTCTGTAGATTATCCCGGCCCCAGTCTGTAGATTAACCCGGCTCCAGTCTGTAGATTAACCCGGCTCCAGTCTGTAGATTAACCCGGCTCCAGTCTGTAGATTAACCCGGCTCCAGTCTGTAGATTAACCCGGCTCCAGTCTGTAGATTAACCCGGCTCCAGTTTGTAGATTAACCCGGCTCCAGTCTGTAGATTAACCCGGCTCCAGTCTGTAGATTAACCCGGCTCCAGTCTGTAGATTAACCCGGCTCCAGTCTGTCGATTAACCCGGCTCCAGTCTGTAGATTAACCCGGCTCCAGTCTGTCGATTAACCCGGCTCCAGTCTGTAGATTAACCAGGCTCCAGTCTGTAGATTAACCAGGCTCCAGTCTGTAGATTAACCCGGCTCCAGTCTGTAGATTAACCCGGCTCCAGTCTGTAGATTAACCCGGCTCCAGTCTGTAGATTAACCCGGCTCCAGTCTGTAGATTAACCCGGGCTCCAGTCTGTAGATTAACCCGGCCCCAGTCTGTAGATTAACCCGGCCCCATTCTGTAGATTAACCCGGCTCCAGTCTGTAGATTAACCCGGCTCCAGTCTGTAGATTAACCCGGCCCCATTCTGTAGATTAACCCGGCTCCAGTCTGTAGATTAACCCGGCACCAGTCTGTAGATTAACCCGGCTCCAGTCTGTAGATTAACCCGGCTCCAGTCTGTAGATTAACCCGGCTCCAGTCTGTAGATTAACCCGGGCTCCAGTCTGTAGATTAACCCGGCCCCAGTCTGTAGATTAACCCGGCCCCAGTCTGTAGATTAACCCGGCTCCAGTCTGTAGATTAACCCGGCTCCAGTCTGTAGATTAACCCGGCACCAGTCTGTAGATTAACCCGGCTCCAGTCTGTAGATTAACCCGGCTCCAGTCTGTAGATTAACCCGGCTCCAGTCTGTAGATTAACCCGGGCTCCAGTCTGTAGATTAACCCGGCCCCAGTCTGTAGATTAACCCGGCCCCAGTCTGTAGATTAACCCGGCTCCAGTCTGTAGATTAACCCGGCTCCAGTCTGTAGATTAACCCGGCCCCAGTCTGTAGATTAACCCGGCCCCAGTCTGTAGATTAACCCGGCCCCAGTCGGTAGATTAACCCGGCCCCAGTCTGCAGATTAACCAGGCTCCAGACCCCAGTCAGCAGTGGGACCGGTCACTAGAGTTTAATCCGAGCAGCTGGAACGAGCTCCCAATAGCCTGACTGACCGGGCTGCTGGCCTGAGCTGTGTGACTTTCGATTCAGTCCCCAGAGCCGAGAGTTGTGTGAAGCGGGGAAGGAGCGTCCTGTTCGCAGGTCACAATCGCACTCTCAGTCTTGCCTCTTGCGCTGCAGGACTCTCCGTCGCAACTTGTTGCTTTGGATCTTTGATGCAGATAGTTTGGCAAAAGTAGTCAGGCTGTGGTGATTAATCGGTGCCCATTTCCTGTTCAACTCCCCATGAACCGAGTGCAGCCACTGACCATTCTGATCATCATTCACATTGGGGCAAATAGAACTGATATTGTTCCTCGGGCCC
>NW_028226205.1:0-62160 GCF_052327205.1 Somniosus microcephalus | reverse complement strand
CAGACTTCATCTTCTCCTTCTCCTTCTTCTGCTTCTTCTGATTCACCCTCCAGACTTCACCTTCTCCTTCTCCTTCTTCTACTTCTTCTGATTCACCCTCCAGACTCCACATTCTCCTTCTCTTTCTTCTGCTTCTTCTGCTTCACCCTCCAGACTTCACCTTCTCCTTCTCCTTCTTCTACTTCTTCTGATTCACCCTCCTGACTTCACCTTCTCCTTCTCCTTCTTCTACTTCTTCTGCTTCACCGTCCAGACTTCACCTTCTCCTTCTCCTTCTTCTACTTCTTCTGATTCACCCTCCAGACTTCACCTTCTCCTTCTCCTTCTTCTGCTTCTTCTGATTCACCCTCCAGACTTCACCTTCTCCTTCTCCTTATTCTGCTTCTTCTGATTCACCCTCCAGACTTCACCTTCTCCTTCTCCTTCTTCTGCTTCTTCCGATTCACCCTCCAGACATCACCTTCTCCTTCTCCTTCTTCTACTTCTTCTGATTCACCCTCCAGACTTCACCTTCTCCTTCTCCTTCTTCTACTTCTTCTGATTCACCCTCCAGACTGCACCATCTCCTTCTCCTTCTTCTGCTTCTTCTGATTCACCCTCCAGACTTCACCTTCTCCTTCTCCTTTTTCTGCTTCTTCTGATTCACCCTCCAGACCTCACCTTCTCCTTCTCCTTCTTCTGCTTCTTCTGATACACCCTTCAGACTTCACCTTCTCCTTCTCCTTCTTCTGCTTCTTCTGATTCACCCTCCAGACTTCACCTTCTCCTTCTCCTTCTTCTACTTCTTCTGATTCACCCTCCAGACTTCACCTTCTCCTTCTCCTTCTTCTACTTCTTCTGATTCACCCTCCAGACTTCACCTTCTCATTCTCCTTCTTCTGCTTCTTCTGATTCACCCTCCAGACTTCACCTTCTCCTTCTCCTTCTTCTGCTTCTTCTGATTCACCCTCCAGACTTCATCTTCTCCTTCTCCTTCTTCTGCTTCTTCTGATTCACCCTCCAGACTTCACCTTCTCCTTTTCCTTCTTCTGCTACTTGTGATTCACCCTCCAGACTTCGCCTTCTCCTTCTCCTTCTTCTACTTCTTCTGATTCATCCTCCAGACTTCACCTTCTCCTTCTTCTTCTACTTCTTCTGATTCACCCTCCAGTCTTCACCTTCTCCTTCTCCTTCTTCTGCTTCTTCTGATTCACCCTCCTGACTTCACCTTCTCCTTCTCCTTCTTCTGCTTCTCCTGATTCACCCTCCAGACATCACCTTCTCCTTCTCCTTCTTCTACTTCTTCTGATTCACCCTCCAGACTTCACCTTCTCCTTCTACTTCTTCTGCTTCTTCTGATTCACCCCCAGACATCACCTTCTCCTTCTCCTTCTTCTACTTCTTCTGATTCACCCTCCAGACTTCACCTTCTCCTTCTCCTTCTTCTGCTTCTTCTGCTTCACCCTCGAGACTTCACCTTCTCCTTCTCCTTCTTCTGCTTCTTCTGATTCACCATCCAGACTTCACCTTCTCCTTCTCCTTCTTCTGCTTCTTCTGATTCACCCTCCAGACTTCATCTTCTCCTTCTCCTTCTTCTGCTTCTTCTGATTCACCCTCCAGACTTCACCTTCTCCTTCTCCTTCTTCTGCTTCTTCTGATTCACCCTCCAGACTTCGCCTTTTCCTTCTCCTTCTTCTACTTCTTCTGATTCACCCTCCAGACTTCACCTTCTCCTTCTCCTTCTTCTACTTCTTCTGATTCACTCTCCAGTCTTCACCTTCTCCTTCTCCTTCTTCTGCTTCTTCTGATTCACCCTCCAGACTTCACCTTCTCCTTCTCCTTCTTCTGCTTCTTCTGATTCACCCTCCTGACTTCACCTTCTCCTTCTCCTTCTTCTGCTTCTTCTGATTCACCCTCCAGACTTCACCTTCTCCTTTTCCTTCTTCTGCTACTTGTGATTCACCCTCCAGACTTCGCCTTCTCCTTCTCCTTCTTCTACTTCTTCTGATTCATCCTCCAGACTTCACCTTCTCCTTCTTCTTCTACTTCTTCTGATTCACCCTCCAGTCTTCACCTTCTCCTTCTCCTTCTTCTGCTTCTTCTGATTCACCCTCCTGACTTCACCTTCTCCTTCTCCTTCTTCTGCTTCTCCTGATTCACCCTCCAGACATCACCTTCTCCTTCTCCTTCTTCTACTTCTTCTGATTCACCCTCCAGACTTCACCTTCTCCTTCTACTTCTTCTGCTTCTTCTGATTCACCCCCAGACATCACCTTCTCCTTCTCCTTCTTCTACTTCTTCTGATTCACCCTCCAGACTTCACCTTCTCCTTCTCCTTCTTCTGCTTCTTCTGCTTCACCCTCGAGACTTCACCTTCTCCTTCTCCTTCTTCTGCTTCTTCTGATTCACCATCCAGACTTCACCTTCTCCTTCTCCTTCTTCTGCTTCTTCTGATTCACCCTCCAGACTTCATCTTCTCCTTCTCCTTCTTCTGCTTCTTCTGATTCACCCTCCAGACTTCACCTTCTCCTTCTCCTTCTTCTGCTTCTTCTGATTCACCCTCCAGACTTCGCCTTTTCCTTCTCCTTCTTCTACTTCTTCTGATTCACCCTCCAGACTTCACCTTCTCCTTCTCCTTCTTCTACTTCTTCTGATTCACTCTCCAGTCTTCACCTTCTCCTTCTCCTTCTTCTGCTTCTTCTGATTCACCCTCCAGACTTCACCTTCTCCTTCTCCTTCTTCTGCTTCTTCTGATTCACCCTCCTGACTTCACCTTCTCCTTCTCCTTCTTCTGCTTCTTCTGATTCACCCTCCAGACTTCACCTTCTCCTTCTCCTTCTTCTGCTTCTTCTGCTTCACCCTCCAGACTTCACCTTCTCCTTCTCCTTCTTCTGCTTCTTCTGCTGCGCCCTCCAGACTTCACCTTCTCCTTCTCCTTCTTCTCCTTCTTCTGCTTCACACTCCTGACTTCACCTTCTCCTTCTCCTTCTTCTACTTCTTCTGATTCACCCTCCAGACTTCACCTTCTCCTTCTCCTTCTTCTGCTTCTTCTGCTTCACCCTCCAGACTTCACCTTCTCCTTCTCCTTCTTCTGCTTCTTCTGCTGCGCCCTCCAGACTTCACCTTCTCCTTCTCCTTCTTCTGCTTCTTCTGCTTCACCCTCCAGACTTCACCTTCTCCTTCTCCTTCTTCTACTTCTTCTGCTTCACCCCCCTGACTTCACCTTCTCCTTCTCCTTCTTCTGCTTCTTCTGATTCACCCTCCTAACTTCACCTTCTCCTTCTCCTTCTTCTGCTTCTTCTGATTCACCCTCCTGACTTCACCTTCTCCTTCTCCTTCTTCTGCTTCTTCTGATTCACCCTCCAGACTTCACCTTCTCCTTCTCCTTCTTCTGCTTCTTCTGATTCACCCTCCAGACTTCACCTTCTCCATCTCCTTCTTCTGCTTCTTCTGATTCACCCCGCAAACCTCACCTTCTCCTTCTCCTTCTTCTCCTTCTTCTGATTCACCCTCCAGACTTCATCTTCTCCTTCTCCTTCTTCTGCTTCTTCTGATTCACCCTCCAGACTTCACCTTCTCCTTCTCCTTCTTCTGCTTCTTTTGATTCACCCTCCAGACTTCACCTTCTCCTTCTCCTTCTTCTACTTCTTCTGATTCACCCTCCAGACTTCAGTTTCTCCTTCTCCTTCTTCTACTTCTTCTGATTCACCCTCCAGTCTTCACCTTCTCCTTCTCCTTCTTCTCCTTCTTCTGCTTCACCCTCCAGACTTCACCTTCTCCTTCTCTTTCTTCTGCTTCTTCTGATTCACCCTCCAGACTTCACCTTCTCCTTCTCCTTCTCCTGATTCTTCTCATTCACCCTCCAGACTTCACCTTCTCCTTCTCCTTCTTCTGCTTCTTCTGATTCACCCTCCTGATTTCACCTTCTCCTTCTCCTTCTTCTACTTCTTCTGATTCACCCTCCTGACTTCACCTTCTCCTTCTCCTTCTTCTACTTCCTCTGCTTCACCCTACAGACTTCACCTTCTCCTTCTCCTTCTTCTACTTCTTCTGATTCACCCTCCAGACTTCACCTTCTCCTTCTCCTTCTTCTGCTTCTTCTGATTCACCCTCCAGACTTCACCTTCTCCTTCTCCTTCTTCTGCTTCTTCTGATTCACCCTCCAGACTTCACCTTCTCCTTCTCCTTCTTCTGCTTCTTCTGATTCACCCTCCAGACTTCACCTTCTCCTTCTCCTTCTTCTACTTCTTCTGATTCACCTTCCAGACTTCACCTTCTCCTTCTCCTTCTTCTACTTCTTCTGATTCACCCTCCAGACTGCACCATCTCCTTCTCCTTCTTCTGCTTCTTCTGATTCACCCTCCAGACTTCACCTTCTCCTTCTCCTTTTTCTGCTTCTTCTAATTCACCCTCCAGACTTCACCTTCTCCTTCTCCTTCTTCTGCTTCTCCTGATACACCCGTCTGACATCACCTTCTCCTTCTCCTTCTTCTGCTTCTTCTGATTCACCCTCCAGACCTCACCTTCTCCTTCTCCTTCTTCTACTTCTTCTGATACACCCTCCAGACTTCACCTTCTGCTTCTCCTTCTTCTGCTTCTTTTGATTCACCCTCCAGACTTCACCTTCTCCTTCTCCTTCTTCTACTTCTTCTGATTCACCCTCCAGACTTCAGTTTCTCCTTCTCCTTCTTCTGCTTCTTCTGATTCACCCTCCAGACTTCACCTTCTCCTTCTCCTTCTTCTGCTTCTTCTGCTTCACCCTCCTGACTTCACCTTCTCCTTCTCCTTCTTCTACTTCTTCTGATTCACCCTCCAGACTTCACCTGCTCCTTCTCCTTCTTCTGCTTCTTCTGCTTCACCCTCCAGACTTCACCTTCTCCATCTCCTTCTTCTGCTTCTTCTGCTTCGCCCTCCAGACTTCACCTTCTCCTTCTCCTTCTTCTGCTTCTTCTGCTTCACCCTCCAGACTTCACCTTCTCCTTCTCCTTCGTCTGCTTCTTCTGCTTCACCCTCCTGACTTCACCTTCTCCTTCTCCTTCTTCTACTTCTTCTGATTCACCCTCCAGACTTCACCTTCTCCTTCTCCTTCTTCTGCTTCTTCTGCTTCACCCTCCAGACTTCACCTTCTCCTTCTCCTTCTTCTGCTTCTTCTGCTGCGCCCTCCAGACTTCACCTTCTCCTTCTCCTTCTTCTGCTTCTTCTGCTTCACCCTCCAGACTTCACCTTCTCCTTCTCCTTCTTCTACTTCTTCTGCTTCACGCCCCTGACTTCACCTTCTCCTTCTCCTTCTTCTGCTTCTTCTGATTCACCCTCCTAACTTCTCCTTCTCCTTCTCCTTCTTCTGCTTCTTCTGATTCACCCTCCTGACTTCACCTTCTCCTTCTCCTTCTTCTGCTTCTTCTGATTCACCCTCCAGACTTCACCTTCTCCTTCTCCTTCTTCTGCTTGTTCTGATTCATCCTCCAGACTTCACCTTCTCCTTCTCCTTCTTCTGCTTCTTCTGATTCACCCCCCAGACCTCACCTTCTCCTTCTCCTTCTTCTACTTCTTCTGATTCACCCTCCAGACTTCATCTTCGACTTCTCCTTCTTCTGCTTCTTCTGATTCACCCTCCAGACTTCACCTTCTCCTTCTCCTTCTTCTGCTTCTTCTGATTCACCCTCCAGACTTCACCTTCTCCTTCTCCTTCTTCTACTTCTTCTGATTCACCCTACAGACTTCAGTTTCTCCTTCTCCTTCTTCTACTTCTTCTGATTCACCCTCCAGTCTTCACCTTCTCCTTCTCCTTCTTCTGCTTCTTCTGCTTCACCCTCCAGACTTCACCTTCTCCTTCTCTTTCTTCTGCTTCTTCTGATTCACCCTCCAGACTTCACCTTCTCCTTCTCCTTCTTCTGATTCTTCTGATTCACCCTCCAGACTTCACCTTCTCCTTGTCCTTCTTCTGCTTCTTCTGATTCACCCTCCTGACTTCACCTTCTCCTTCTCCTTCTTCTACTTCTTCTGATTCACCCTACTGACTTCACCTTCTCCTTCTCCTTCTTCTACATCTTCTGCTTCACCCTCCAGACTTCACCTTCTCCTTCTCCTTCTTCTACTTCTTCTGATTCACCCTCCAGACTTCACCTTCTCCTTCTCCTTCTTCTGCTTCTTCTGATTCACCCTCCAGACTTCACCTTCTCCTTCTCCTTATTCTGCTTCTTCTGATTCACCCTACAGACTTCACCTTCTCCTTCTCCTTCTTCTGCTTCTTCTGATTCACCCTCCAGACATCACCTTCTCCTTCTCCTTCTTCTACTTCTTCTGATTCACCCTCCAGACTTCACCTTCTCCTTCTCCTTCTTCTACTTGTTCTGATTCACCCTCCAGACTGCACCATCTCCTTCTCCTTCTTCTGCTTCTTCTGATTCACCCTCCAGACTTCACCTTCTCCTTCTCCTTTTTCTGCTTCTTCTGATTCACCCTCCAGACTTCACCTTCTCCTTCTCCTTCTTCTGCTTCTTCTGATACACCCTTCAGACTTCACCTTCTCCTTCTCCTTCTTCTGCTTCTTCTGATTCACCCTCCA
Source organism: Somniosus microcephalus (assembly GCF_052327205.1). NCBI lineage: Eukaryota > Metazoa > Chordata > Chondrichthyes > Squaliformes > Somniosidae > Somniosus > Somniosus microcephalus. Next base: position 55,616 of record NW_028226205.1, on the reverse strand, counting down.
GACCTCACCTTCTCCTTCTCCTTCTTCTACTTGTTCTGATTCACCCTCCAGACTGCACCATCTCCTTCTCCTTCTTCTGCTTCTTCTGATTCACCCTCCAGACTTCACCTTCTCCTTCTCCTTTTTCTGCTTCTTCTGATTCACCCTCCAGACTTCACCTTCTCCTTCTCCTTCTTCTGCTTCTTCTGATACACCCTTCAGACTTCACCTTCTCCTTCTCCTTCTTCTGCTTCTTCTGATTCACCCTCCAGACCTCACCTTCTCCTTCTCCTTCTTCTACTTCTTCTGATTCACCCTCCAGACTTCATCTTCTCCTTCTCCTTCTTCTGCTTCTTCTGATTCACCCTCCAGACTTCACCTTCTCCTTCTCCTTCTTCTGCTTCTTCTGATTCACCCTCCAGACTTCACCTTCTCCTTCTCCTTCTTCTACTTCTTCTGATTCACCCTCCTGACTTCACCTTCTCCTTCTCCTTCTTCTACTTCTTCTGATTCACCCTCCTGACTTCACCTTCTCCTTCTCCTTCTTCTACTTCTTCTGCTTCACCGTCCAGACTTCACCTTCTCCTTCTCCTTCTTCTACTTCTTCTGATTCACCCTCCAGACTTCACCTTCTCCTTCTCCTTCTTCTGCTTCTTCTGATTCACGCTCCAGACTTTACCTTCTCCTTCTCCTTATTCTGCTTCTTCTGATTCACCCTCCAGACTTCACCTTCTCCTTCTCCTTCTTCTGCTTCTTCTGATTCACCCTCCAGACATCACCTTCTCCTTCTCCTTCTTCTACTTCTTCTGATTCACCCTCCAGACTTCACCTTCTCCTTCTCCTTCTTCTACTTCTTCTGATTCACCCTCCAGACTGCACCATCTCCGTCTCCTTCTTCTCCTTCTTCTGATTCACCCACCAGACTTCACCTTCTCCTTCTCCTTTTTCTGCTTCTTCTGATTCACCCTCCAGACTTCACCTTCTCCTTCTCCTTCTTCTGCTTCTTCTGATACACCCTTCAGACTTCACCTTCTCCTTCTCCTTCTTCTGCTTCTTCTGATTCACCCTCCAGACCTCACCTTCTCCTTCTCCTTCTTCTACTTCTTCTGATTCACCCTCCAGACTTCATCTTCTCCTTCTCCTTCTTCTGCTTCTTCTGATTCACCCTCCAGACTTCACCTTCTCCTTCTCCTTCTTCTGCTTCTTCTGATTCACCCTCCAGACTTCACCTTCTCCTTCTCCTTCTTCTACTTCTTCTGATTCACCCTCCAGACTTCACCTTCTCCTTCTCCTTCTTCTGCTTCTTCTGATTCACCCTCCAGACTTCACCTTCTCCTTCTCCTTCTTCTGCTTCTTCTGATTCACCCTCCAGACTTGATCTTCTCCTTCTCCTTCTTCTGCGTCTTCTGATTCACCCTCCAGACTTCACCTTCTCCTTTTCCTTCTTCTGCTACTTCTGATTCACCCTCCAGACTTCGCCTTCTCCTTCTCCTTCTTCTACTTCTTCTGATTCACCCTCCAGACTTCACCTTCTCCTTTTCCTTCTTCTACTTCTTCTGATTCACCCTCCAGACTTCACCTTCTCCTTCTCCTTCTTCTGCTTCTTCTGATTCACCCTCCAGACTTCACCTTCTCCTTCTCCTTCTTCTGCTTCTTCTGATTCACCCTCCAGACTTGATCTTCTCCTTCTCCTTCTTCTGCTTCTTCTGATTCACCCTCCAGACTTCACCTTCTCCTTTTCCTTCTTCTGCTACTTCTGATTCACCCTCCAGACTTCGCCTACTACTTCTCCTTCTTCTACTTCTTCTGATTCACCCTCCAGACTTCACCTTCTCCTTCTTCTTCTACTTCTTCTGTTTCACCCTCCAGTCTTCACCTTCTCCTTCTCCTTCTTCTGCTTCTTCTGATTCACCCTCCAGACTTCACCTTCTCCTTCTCCTTCTTCTGCTTCTTCTGATTCACCCTCCTGACTTCACCTTCTCCTTCTCCTTCTTCTGCTTCTCCTGATTCACCCTCCAGACATCACCTTCTCCTTCTCCTTCTTCTACTTCTTCTGATTCACCCTCCAGACTTCACCTTCTCCTTCTACTTCTTCTGCTTCTTCTGATTCACCCCCCAGACATCACCTTCTCCTTCTCCTTCTTCTACTTCTTCTGATTCACCCTCCAGACTTCACCTTCTCCTTCTCCTTCTTCTGCTTCTTCTGCTTCACCCTCGAGACTTCACCTTCTCCTTCTCCTTCTTCTGCTTCTTCTGATTCACCCTCCAGACTTCACCTTCTCCTTCTCCTTCTTCTGCTTCTTCTGATTCACCGTCCAGACATCATCTTCTCCTTCTCCTTCTTCTGCTTCTTCTGATTCACCCTCCAGACTTCACCTTCTCCTTCTCCTTCTTCTGCTTCTTCTGATTCACCCTCCAGACTTCGCCTTTTCCTTCTCCTTCTTCTACTTCTTCTGATTCACCCTCCAGACTTCACCTTCTCCTTCTCCTTCTTCTACTTCTTCTGATTCACCCTCCAGTCTTCACCTTCTCCTTCTCCTTCTTCTGCTTCTTCTGATTCACCCTCCAGACTTCACCTTCTCCTTCTCCTTCTTCTGCTTCTTCTGATTCACCCCCCAGACCTCACCTTCTCCTTCTCCTTCTTCTACTTCTTCTGATTCACCCTCCAGACTTCATCTTCTCCTTCTCCTTCTTCTGCTTCTTCTGATTCACCCTCCAGACTTCACCTTCTCCTTCTCCTTCTTCTACTTCTTCTGATTCACCCTCCAGACTCCACATTCTCCTTCTCTTTCTTCTGCTTCTTCTGCTTCACCCTCCAGACTTCACCTTCTCCTTCTCCTTCTTCTACTTCTTCTGATTCACCCTCCTGACTTCACCTTCTCCTTCTCCTTCTTCTACTTCTTCTGCTTCACCGTCCAGACTTCACCTTCTCCTTCTCCTTCTTCTACTTCTTCTGATTCACCCTCCAGACTTCACCTTCTCCTTCTCCTTCTTCTGCTTCTTCTGATTCACCCTCCAGACTTCACCTTCTCCTTCTCCTTATTCTGCTTCTTCTGATTCACCCTCCAGACTTCACCTTCTCCTTCTCCTTCTTCTGCTTCTTCCGATTCACCCTCCAGACATCACCTTCTCCTTCTCCTTCTTCTACTTCTTCTGTTTCACCCTCCAGACTTCACCTTCTCCTTCTCCTTCTTCTACTTCTTCTGATTCACCCTCCAGACTGCACCATCTCCTTCTCCTTCTTCTGCTTCTTCTGATTCACCCTCCAGACTTCACCTTCTCCTTCTCCTTTTTCTGCTTCTTCTGATTCACCCTCCAGACCTCACCTTCTCCTTCTCCTTCTTCTGCTTCTTCTGATACACCCTTCAGACTTCACCTTCTCCTTCTCCTTCTTCTGCTTCTTCTGATTCACCCTCCAGACTTCACCTTCTCCTTCTCCTTCTTCTACTTCTTCTGATTCACCCTCCAGACTTCACCTTCTCCTTCTCCTTCTTCTACTTCTTCTGATTCACCCTCCAGACTTCACCTTCTCATTCTCCTTCTTCTGCTTCTTCTGATTCACCCTCCAGACTTCACCTTCTCCTTCTCCTTCTTCTGCTTCTTCTGATTCACCCTCCAGACTTCATCTTCTCCTTCTCCTTCTTCTGCTTCTTCTGATTCACCCTCCAGACTTCACCTTCTCCTTTTCCTTCTTCTGCTACTTGTGATTCACCCTCCAGACTTCGCCTTCTCCTTCTCCTTCTTCTACTTCTTCTGATTCATCCTCCAGACTTCACCTTCTCCTTCTTCTTCTACTTCTTCTGATTCACCCTCCAGTCTTCACCTTCTCCTTCTCCTTCTTCTGCTTCTTCTGATTCACCCTCCTGACTTCACCTTCTCCTTCTCCTTCTTCTGCTTCTCCTGATTCACCCTCCAGACATCACCTTCTCCTTCTCCTTCTTCTACTTCTTCTGCTTCACGCCCCTGACTTCACCTTCTCCTTCTCCTTCTTCTGCTTCTTCTGATTCACCCTCCTAACTTCTCCTTCTCCTTCTCCTTCTTCTGCTTCTTCTGATTCACCCTCCTGACTTCACCTTCTCCTTCTCCTTCTTCTGCTTCTTCTGATTCACCCTCCAGACTTCACCTTCTCCTTCTCCTTCTTCTGCTTCTTCTGATTCATCCTCCAGACTTCACCTTCTCCTTCTCCTTCTTCTGCTTCTTCTGATTCACCCCCCAGACCTCACCTTCTCCTTCTCCTTCTTCTACTTCTTCTGATTCACCCTCCAGACTTCATCTTCTCCTTCTCCTTCTTCTGCTTCTTCTGATTCACCCTCCAGACTTCACCTTCTCCTTCTCCTTCTTCTGCTTCTTCTGATTCACCCTCCAGACTTCACCTTCTCCTTCTCCTTCTTCTACTTCTTCTGATTCACCCTACAGACTTCAGTTTCTCCTTCTCCTTCTTCTACTTCTTCTGATTCACCCTCCAGTCTTCACCTTCTCCTTCTCCTTCTTCTGCTTCTTCTGCTTCACCCTCCAGACTTCACCTTCTCCTTCTCTTTCTTCTGCTTCTTCTGATTCACCCTCCAGACTTCACCTTCTCCTTCTCCTTCTTCTGATTCTTCTGATTCACCCTCCAGACTTCACCTTCTCCTTGTCCTTCTTCTGCTTCTTCTGATTCACCCTCCTGACTTCACCTTCTCCTTCTCCTTCTTCTACTTCTTCTGATTCACCCTACTGACTTCACCTTCTCCTTCTCCTTCTTCTACATCTTCTGCTTCACCCTCCAGACTTCACCTTCTCCTTCTCCTTCTTCTACTTCTTCTGATTCACCCTCCAGACTTCACCTTCTCCTTCTCCTTCTTCTGCTTCTTCTGATTCACCCTCCAGACTTCACCTTCTCCTTCTCCTTATTCTGCTTCTTCTGATTCACCCTACAGACTTCACCTTCTCCTTCTCCTTCTTCTGCTTCTTCTGATTCACCCTCCAGACATCACCTTCTCCTTCTCCTTCTTCTACTTCTTCTGATTCACCCTCCAGACTTCACCTTCTCCTTCTCCTTCTTCTACTTGTTCTGATTCACCCTCCAGACTGCACCATCTCCTTCTCCTTCTTCTGCTTCTTCTGATTCACCCTCCAGACTTCACCTTCTCCTTCTCCTTTTTCTGCTTCTTCTGATTCACCCTCCAGACTTCACCTTCTCCTTCTCCTTCTTCTGCTTCTTCTGATACACCCTTCAGACTTCACCTTCTCCTTCTCCTTCTTCTGCTTCTTCTGATTCACCCTCCAGACCTCACCTTCTCCTTCTCCTTCTTCTACTTGTTCTGATTCACCCTCCAGACTGCACCATCTCCTTCTCCTTCTTCTGCTTCTTCTGATTCACCCTCCAGACTTCACCTTCTCCTTCTCCTTTTTCTGCTTCTTCTGATTCACCCTCCAGACTTCACCTTCTCCTTCTCCTTCTTCTGCTTCTTCTGATACACCCTTCAGACTTCACCTTCTCCTTCTCCTTCTTCTGCTTCTTCTGATTCACCCTCCAGACCTCACCTTCTCCTTCTCCTTCTTCTACTTCTTCTGATTCACCCTCCAGACTTCATCTTCTCCTTCTCCTTCTTCTGCTTCTTCTGATTCACCCTCCAGACTTCACCTTCTCCTTCTCCTTCTTCTGCTTCTTCTGATTCACCCTCCAGACTTCACCTTCTCCTTCTCCTTCTTCTACTTCTTCTGATTCACCCTCCTGACTTCACCTTCTCCTTCTCCTTCTTCTACTTCTTCTGATTCACCCTCCTGACTTCACCTTCTCCTTCTCCTTCTTCTACTTCTTCTGTTTCACCGTCCAGACTTCACCTTCTCCTTCTCCTTCTTCTACTTCTTCTGATTCACCCTCCAGACTTCACCTTCTCCTTCTCCTTCTTCTGCTTCTTCTGATTCACGCTCCAGACTTTACCTTCTCCTTCTCCTTATTCTGCTTCTTCTGATTCACCCTCCAGACTTCACCTTCTCCTTCTCCTTCTTCTGCTTCTTCTGATTCACCCTCCAGACATCACCTTCTCCTTCTCCTTCTTCTACTTCTTCTGATTCACCCTCCAGACTTCACCTTCTCCTTCTCCTTCTTCTACTTCTTCTGATTCACCCTCCAGACTGCACCATCTCCGTCTCCTTCTTCTGCTTCTTCTGATTCACCCTCCAGACTTCACCTTCTCCTTCTCCTTTTTCTGCTTCTTCTGATTCACCCTCCAGACTTCACCTTCTCCTTCTCCTTCTTCTGCTTCTTCTGATACACCCTTCAGACTTCATCTTCTCCTTCTCCTTCTTCTGCTTCTTCTGATTCACCCTCCAGACCTCACCTTCTCCTTCTCCTTCTTCTACTTCTTCTGATTCACCCTCCAGACTTCATCTTCTCCTTCTCCTTCTTCTGCTTCTTCTGATTCACCCTCCAGACTTCACCTTCTCCTTCTCCTTCTTCTGCTTCTTCTGATTCACCCTCCAGACTTCACCTTCTCCTTCTCCTTCTTCTACTTCTTCTGATTCACCCTCCAGACTTCACCTTCTCCTTCTCCTTCTTCTGCTTCTTCTGATTCACCCTCCAGACTTCACCTTCTCCTTCTCCTTCTTCTGCTTCTTCTGATTCACCCTCCAGACTTGATCTTCTCCTTCTCCTTCTTCTGCGTCTTCTGATTCACCCTCCAGACTTCACCTTCTCCTTTTCCTTCTTCTGCTACTTCTGATTCACCCTCCAGACTTCGCCTTCTCCTTCTCCTTCTTCTACTTCTTCTGATTCACCCTCCAGACTTCACCTTCTCCTTTTCCTTCTTCTACTTCTTCTGATTCACCCTCCAGACTTCACCTTCTCCTTCTCCTTCTTCTGCTTCTTCTGATTCACCCTCCAGACTTCACCTTCTCCTTCTCCTTCTTCTGCTTCTTCTGATTCACCCTCCAGACTTGATCTTCTCCTTCTCCTTCTTCTGCTTCTTCTGATTCACCCTCCAGACTTCACCTTCTCCTTTTCCTTCTTCTGCTACTTCTGATTCACCCTCCAGACTTCGCCTACTACTTCTCCTTCTTCTACTTCTTCTGATTCACCCTCCAGACTTCACCTTCTCCTTCTTCTTCTACTTCTTCTGTTTCACCCTCCAGTCTTCACCTTCTCCTTCTCCTTCTTCTGCTTCTTCTGATTCACCCTCCAGACTTCACCTTCTCCTTCTCCTTCTTCTGCTTCTTCTGATTCACCCTCCTGACTTCACCTTCTCCTTCTCCTTCTTCTGCTTCTCCTGATTCACCCTCCAGACATCACCTTCTCCTTCTCCTTCTTCTACTTCTTCTGATTCACCCTCCAGACTTCACCTTCTCCTTCTACTTCTTCTGCTTCTTCTGATTCACCCCCCAGACATCACCTTCTCCTTCTCCTTCTTCTACTTCTTCTGATTCACCCTCCAGACTTCACCTTCTCCTTCTCCTTCTTCTGCTTCTTCTGCTTCACCCTCGAGACTTCACCTTCTCCTTCTCCTTCTTCTGCTTCTTCTGATTCACCCTCCAGACTTCACCTTCTCCTTCTCCTTCTTCTGCTTCTTCTGATTCACCGTCCAGACATCATCTTCTCCTTCTCCTTCTTCTGCTTCTTCTGATTCACCCTCCAGACTTCACCTTCTCCTTCTCCTTCTTCTGCTTCTTCTGATTCACCCTCCAGACTTCGCCTTTTCCTTCTCCTTCTTCTACTTCTTCTGATTCACCCTCCAGACTTCACCTTCTCCTTCTCCTTCTTCTACTTCTTCTGATTCACCCTCCAGTCTTCACCTTCTCCTTCTCCTTCTTCTGCTTCTTCTGATTCACCCTCCAGACTTCACCTTCTCCTTCTCCTTCTTCTGCTTCTTCTGATTCACCCCCCAGACCTCACCTTCTCCTTCTCCTTCTTCTACTTCTTCTGATTCACCCTCCAGACTTCATCTTCTCCTTCTCCTTCTTCTGCTTCTTCTGATTCACCCTCCAGACTTCACCTTCTCCTTCTCCTTCTTCTACTTCTTCTGATTCACCCTCCAGACTCCACATTCTCCTTCTCTTTCTTCTGCTTCTTCTGCTTCACCCTCCAGACTTCACCTTCTCCTTCTCCTTCTTCTACTTCTTCTGATTCACCCTCCTGACTTCACCTTCTCCTTCTCCTTCTTCTACTTCTTCTGCTTCACCGTCCAGACTTCACCTTCTCCTTCTCCTTCTTCTACTTCTTCTGATTCACCCTCCAGACTTCACCTTCTCCTTCTCCTTCTTCTGCTTCTTCTGATTCACCCTCCAGACTTCACCTTCTCCTTCTCCTTATTCTGCTTCTTCTGATTCACCCTCCAGACTTCACCTTCTCCTTCTCCTTCTTCTGCTTCTTCCGATTCACCCTCCAGACATCACCTTCTCCTTCTCCTTCTTCTACTTCTTCTGATTCACCCTCCAGACTTCACCTTCTCCTTCTCCTTCTTCTACTTCTTCTGATTCACCCTCCAGACTGCACCATCTCCTTCTCCTTCTTCTGCTTCTTCTGATTCACCCTCCAGACTTCACCTTCTCCTTCTCCTTTTTCTGCTTCTTCTGATTCACCCTCCAGACCTCACCTTCTCCTTCTCCTTCTTCTGCTTCTTCTGATACACCCTTCAGACTTCACCTTCTCCTTCTCCTTCTTCTGCTTCTTCTGATTCACCCTCCAGACTTCACCTTCTCCTTCTCCTTCTTCTACTTCTTCTGATTCACCCTCCAGACTTCACCTTCTCCTTCTCCTTCTTCTACTTCTTCTGATTCACCCTCCAGACTTCACCTTCTCATTCTCCTTCTTCTGCTTCTTCTGATTCACCCTCCAGACTTCACCTTCTCCTTCTCCTTCTTCTGCTTCTTCTGATTCACCCTCCAGACTTCATCTTCTCCTTCTCCTTCTTCTGCTTCTTCTGATTCACCCTCCAGACTTCACCTTCTCCTTTTCCTTCTTCTGCTACTTGTGATTCACCCTCCAGACTTCGCCTTCTCCTTCTCCTTCTTCTACTTCTTCTGATTCATCCTCCAGACTTCACCTTCTCCTTCTTCTTCTACTTCTTCTGATTCACCCTCCAGTCTTCACCTTCTCCTTCTCCTTCTTCTGCTTCTTCTGATTCACCCTCCTGACTTCACCTTCTCCTTCTCCTTCTTCTGCTTCTCCTGATTCACCCTCCAGACATCACCTTCTCCTTCTCCTTCTTCTACTTCTTCTGATTCACCCTCCAGACTTCACCTTCTCCTTCTACTTCTTCTGCTTCTTCTGATTCACCCCCAGACATCACCTTCTCCTTCTCCTTCTTCTACTTCTTCTGATTCACCCTCCAGACTTCACCTTCTCCTTCTCCTTCTTCTGCTTCTTCTGCTTCACCCTCGAGACTTCACCTTCTCCTTCTCCTTCTTCTGCTTCTTCTGATTCACCATCCAGACTTCACCTTCTCCTTCTCCTTCTTCTGCTTCTTCTGATTCACCCTCCAGACTTCATCTTCTCCTTCTCCTTCTTCTGCTTCTTCTGATTCACCCTCCAGACTTCACCTTCTCCTTCTCCTTCTTCTGCTTCTTCTGATTCACCCTCCAGACTTCGCCTTTTCCTTCTCCTTCTTCTACTTCTTCTGATTCACCCTCCAGACTTCACCTTCTCCTTCTCCTTCTTCTACTTCTTCTGATTCACTCTCCAGTCTTCACCTTCTCCTTCTCCTTCTTCTGCTTCTTCTGATTCACCCTCCAGACTTCACCTTCTCCTTCTCCTTCTTCTGCTTCTTCTGATTCACCCTCCTGACTTCACCTTCTCCTTCTCCTTCTTCTGCTTCTTCTGATTCACCCTCCAGACTTCACCTTCTCCTTCTCCTTCTTCTACTTCTTCTGATTCACCATCCAGACTTCACCTTCTCCTTCTACTTCTTCTCCTTCTTCTGATTCACCCTCCAGACTTCACCTTCTCCTTCTCCTTCTTCTGCTTCTTCTGATTCACCCTCCAGACATCACCTTCTCCTTCTCCTTCTTCTGCTTCTTTTGATTCACTCTCCAGACTTCACCTTCTCCTTCTCCTTCTTCTGCTTCTTCTGATTCACCCTCCAGACTTCACCTTCTCCTTCTCCTTCTTCTACTTCTTCTGATTCACCCTCCAGACTTCACCTTCCCCTTCTCCTTCTTCTGCTTCTTCTGATTCACCCTCCAGACTTCACCTTCTCCTTCTCCTTCGTCTACTTCTTCGGATTCACCCTCCAGACTTCACCTTCTCCTTCTCCTTCTTCTACTTCGTCTGATTCCCCCTCCAGACTTCACCTTCTCCTTCTCCTTCTTCTACTTCTTCTGATTCACCCTCCTGACTTCACCTTCTCCATCTCCTTCTTCTGTTTCTTCTCCTTCACCCTCCAGACTTCACCTTCTCCTTCTCCTTCTTCTGCTTCTTCTGCTTCACCCTCCAGGCTTCACCTTCTCCTTCTCCTTCTTCTGCTTCTTCTGCTTCACCCTCCTGACTTCACCTTCTCCTTCTCCTTCTTCTACTTCTTCTGATTCACCCTCCAGACTTCACCTTCGCCTTCTCCTTCTTCTGCTTCTTCTGCTTCACCCTCCAGACTTCACCTTCTCCTTCTCCTTCTTCTGCTTCTTCTGCTTCGCCCTCCAGACTTCACCTTCTCCTTTTCCACTTCTGCTTCTTTTGCTTCACCCTCCAGACTTCACCTTCTCCTTCTCCTTCTTCTGCTTCTTCTGCTTCACCCTCCAGACTTCACCTTCTCCTTCTCCTTCTTCTGCTTCTTCTGCTTCACCCTCCAGACTTCACCTTCTCCTTCTCCTTCTTCTGCTTCTTCTGCTTCGCCCTCCAGACTTCACCTTCTCCTTTTCCACTTCTGCTTCTTTTGCTTCACCCTCCAGACTTCACCTTCTCCTTCTCCTTCTTCTGCTTCTTCTGCTTCACCCTCCTGACTTCACCTTCTTCTACTTCTTCTGATTCACCCTCCAGACTTCACCTTCTCCTTCTCCTTCTTCTGCTTCTTCTGCTTCACCCTCCAGACTTCACCTTCTCCTTCTCCTTCTTCTGCTTCTTCTCTGCGCCCTCCAGACTTCACCTTCTCCTTCTCCTTCTTCTGCTTCTTCTGCTTCACCTTCCTGACTTCACCTTCTCCTTCTCCTTCTTCTACTTCTTCTGCTTCACCCCCCTGACTTCACCTTCTCCTTCTCCTTCTTCTGCTTCTTCTGATTCACCCTCCTAACTTCACCTTCTCCTTCTCCTTATTCTGCTTCTTCTGATTCAGCCTCCTGACCTCACCTTCTCCTTCTCCTTCTTCTGCTTCTTCTGATTCACCCTCCAGACTTCACCTTCTCCTTCTCCTTCTTCTGCTTCTTCTGATTCACCCTCCAGACTTCACCTTCTTCTGCTTCTTCTGCTTCACTCTCCTGACTTCACCTTCTCCTTCTCCTTCTTCTACTTCTTCTGATTCACCCTTCAGACTTCACCTTCTCCTTCTCCTTCTTCTGCTTCTTCTGCTGCGCCCTCCAGACTTCACCTTCTCCTTCTCCTTCTTCTGCTTCTTCTCCTTTACCTTCCTGACTTCACCTTCTCCTTCTCCTTCTTCTACTTCTTCTGCTTCACCCCCTGACTTCAACTTCTCCTTCTCCTTCTTCTGCTTCTTCTGATTCACCCTACTAACTTCACCTTCTCCTTCTCCTTTTTCTGCTTCTTCTGATTCACCCTCCTGACCTCACCTTCTCCTTCTCCTTCTTCTGCTTCTTCTGATTCACCCTCCAGACTTCACCTTCTCCTTCTCCTTCTTCTGCTTCTTCTGATTCACCCTCCAGACTTCACCTTCTCCTTCTCCTTCTTCTGCTTCTTCTGATTCACCCTCCTGACCTCACCTTCTCCTTCTCCTTCTTCTACTTCTTCTGATTCACCCTCCAGACTTCATCTTCGCCTTCTCCTTCTTCTGCTTCTTCTGATTCACCCTCCAGACTTCACCTTCTCCTTCTCCTTCTTCTGCTTCTTCTGATTCACCCTCCAGACTTCACCTTCTCCTTCTCCTTCTTCTACTTCTTCTGATTCACCCTCCAGACTTCACCTTCTCCTTCTCCTTATTCTACTTCTTCTGATTCACCCTCCAGTCTTCACCTTCTCCTTCTACTTCTTCTGCTTCTTCTGCTTCACCTCCAGACTTCACCTTCTCCTTCTCTTTGTTCTGCTTCTTCTGATTCACCCTCCAGACTTCACCTTCTCCTTCTCCTTCTTCTGATTCTTCTGCTTCACCCTCCAGACTTCACCTTCTCCTTCTCCTTCTTCTGCTTCTTCTCTGCGCCCTCCAGACTTCACCTTCTCCTTCTCCTTCTTCTGCTTCTTCTGCTTCACCTTCCTGACTTCACCTTCTCCTTCTCCTTCTTCTACTTCTTCTGCTTCACCCCCCTGACTTCACCTTCTCCTTCTCCTTCTTCTGCTTCTTCTGATTCACCCTCCTAACTTCACCTTCTCCTTCTCCTTATTCTGCTTCTTCTGATTCAGCCTCCTGACCTCACCTTCTCCTTCTCCTTCTTCTGCTTCTTCTGATTCACCCTCCAGACTTCACCTTCTCCTTCTCCTTCTTCTGCTTCTTCTGATTCACCCTCCAGACTTCACCTTCTTCTGCTTCTTCTGCTTCACTCTCCTGACTTCACCTTCTCCTTCTCCTTCTTCTACTTCTTCTGATTCACCCTTCAGACTTCACCTTCTCCTTCTCCTTCTTCTGCTTCTTCTGCTGCGCCCTCCAGACTTCACCTTCTCCTTCTCCTTCTTCTGCTTCTTCTCCTTTACCTTCCTGACTTCACCTTCTCCTTCTCCTTCTTCTACTTCTTCTGCTTCACCCCCTGACTTCAACTTCTCCTTCTCCTTCTTCTGCTTCTTCTGATTCACCCTACTAACTTCACCTTCTCCTTCTCCTTTTTCTGCTTCTTCTGATTCACCCTCCTGACCTCACCTTCTCCTTCTCCTTCTTCTGCTTCTTCTGATTCACCCTCCAGACTTCACCTTCTCCTTCTCCTTCTTCTGCTTCTTCTGATTCACCCTCCAGACTTCACCTTCTCCTTCTCCTTCTTCTGCTTCTTCTGATTCACCCTCCTGACCTCACCTTCTCCTTCTCCTTCTTCTACTTCTTCTGATTCACCCTCCAGACTTCATCTTCGCCTTCTCCTTCTTCTGCTTCTTCTGATTCACCCTCCAGACTTCACCTTCTCCTTCTCCTTCTTCTGCTTCTTCTGATTCACCCTCCAGACTTCACCTTCTCCTTCTCCTTCTTCTACTTCTTCTGATTCACCCTCCAGACTTCACCTTCTCCTTCTCCTTATTCTACTTCTTCTGATTCACCCTCCAGTCTTCACCTTCTCCTTCTACTTCTTCTGCTTCTTCTGCTTCACCTCCAGACTTCACCTTCTCCTTCTCTTTGTTCTGCTTCTTCTGATTCACCCTCCAGACTTCACCTTCTCCTTCTCCTTCTTCTGATTCTTCTGATTCACCCTCCAGACTTCACCTTCTCCTTCCCCTTCTTCTGCTTCTTCTGATTCACCCTCCTGACTTCACCTTCTCCTTCTCCTTCTTCTACTTCTTCTGATTCACCCTCCTGACTTCACCTTCTCCTTCTCCTTCTTCTCCTTCTTCTGCTTCACCCTCCAGACTTCACCTTCTCCTTCTCCTTCTTCTACTTCTTCTGATTCACCCTCCAGACTTCACCTTCTCCTTCTCCTTCGTCTGCTTCTTCTGATTCACCCTCCAGTCTTCACCTTCTCCTTCTACTTCTTCTGCTTCTTCTGCTTCACCTCCAGACTTAACCTTCTCCTTCTCTTTCTTCTGCTTCTTCTGATTCACCCTCCAGACTTCACCTTCTCCTTCTCCTTCTTCTGATTCTTCTGATTCACCCTCCAGACTTCACCTTCTCCTTCCCCTTCTTCTGCTTCTTCTGATTCACCCTCCTGACTTCACCTTCTCCTTCTCCTTCTTCTACTTCTTCTGATTCACCCTCCTGACTTCACCTTCTCCTTCTCCTTCTTCTCCTTCTTCTGCTTCACCCTCCAGACTTCACCTTCTCCTTCTCCTTCTTCTACTTCTTCTGATTCACCCTCCAGACTTCACCTTCTCCTTCTCCTTCGTCTGCTTCTTCTGATTCACCCTCCAGACTTCACCTTCTCCTTCTTATTCTGCTTCTTCTGATTCACCCTCCAGACTTCACCTTCTCCTTCTCCTTCTTCTACTTCTTCTGATTCACCCTCCAGACTTCACCTTCTCCTTCTCCTTCTTCTACCTCTTCTGATTCACCCTCCAGACTTCACCTTCTCCTTCTCCTTCTTCGACTTCTTCTGATTCACCCTCCAGACTTCACCTTCTCCTTCACCTTCTTCTGCTTCTTCTGATTCACCTCCAGACTTCACCTTCTCCTTCTCCTTCTTCTGCTTCTTCTGATTCACCCTCCAGACCTCACCTTCCCCTTCTCCTTCTTATACATCTTCTGATTCACCCTCCAGACTTCATCTTCTCCTTCTCCTTCTTGTGCTTCTTCTGATTCACCCTCCAGACTTCACCTTCTCCTTCTCCTTCTTCTGCTTCTTCTGATTCACCCTCCAGACTTCGCCTTCTCCTTCTTCTACTTCTTCTGATTCACCCTCCAGACTTCACCTTCTCCTTCTCCTTCTTCTACTTCTTCTGATTCACCCTCCAGTCTTCACCTTCTCCTTCTCCTTCTTCTGCTTCTTCTGATTCACCCTCCAGACTTCACCTTCTCCTTCTCCTTCTTCCGCTTCTTCTGATTCACCCTCCTTACTTCACCTTCTCCTTCTCCTTCTTCTGCTTCTTCTGATTCACCCTCCAGACTTCACCTTCTCCTTATCCTTCTTCTACTTCTTCTGATTCACCCTCCAGACTTCACCTTCTCCTTCTACCTCTTCTGCTTCTTCTGATTCACCCTCCAGACTTCACCTTCTCCTTCTCCTTCTTCTGCTTCTTCTGATTCACCCTCCAGACTTCACCTTCTCCTTCTCCTTCTTCTGCTACTTCTGATTCAACCTCCAGAATTCACATTCTCCTTCTCCTTCTTCTGCTTCTTCTGATTCACCCTCCAGACTTCACCTTCTCCTACTCCTTCTTCTACTTCTTCTGTTTCACCCTCCAGACTTCACCTTCTCCTTCTCCTGCTTCTGCTTCTTCTGATTCACCCTCCAGACTTCACCTTCTCCTTCTCCTTCGTCTACTTCTTCTGATTCACCCTCCAGACTACACCTTCTCCTTCTCCTTCTTCTACATCTTCTGGTTCACCCTCCAGACTTCACCTTCTCCTTCTCCTTCTTCTGCTTCTTCTGATTCACCCTCCAGACTTCACCTTCTCATTCCCCTTCTTCTACTTCTTCTGATTCACACTCCAAACTTCACCTTCTCCTTCTCCTTCTTCTACTTCTTCTGATTCACCCTCCAGACTTCACCTTCTCCTTCTCCTTCTTCTACTTCTTCTGCTTCTCCCTCCAGACTTCACCTTCTCCTTCTCCTTCTTCTGCTTCTTCTGATTCACCCTCCAGACTTCACCTTCTCCTTCTCCTTCTTCAACTTCTTCTGATTCACCCTCCAGACTTCACCTTCTCCTTCTCTTCTTCTACTTCTTCTGATTCACCCTCCAGACTTCACCTTCTCCTTCTCCTTCTTCTACTTCTTCTGATTCACCCTCCTGACTTCACCTTATCCTTCTCCTTCTTCTGCTTCTTCTGCTTCACCCTCCAGACTTCACCTTCTCCTTCTCCTTCTTCTGCTACTTCTGCTTCACTCTCCAGACTTCACCTTCTCCTTCTCCTTCTTCTGCTTCTTCTGCTTCACCCTCCTGACTTCACCTTCTGCTACTCCTTCTTCTACTTCTTCTGATTCACCCTCCAGACTTCACCTTCTCCTTCTCCTTCATCTGCTTTTTCTGCTTCACCCTCCAGAATTCACCTTCTCCTTCTCCTTCTTCTGCTTCTTCTGCTTCGCCCTCCAGACTTCACCATCTCCTTCTCCTTCTTCTGCTTCTTCTGCTTCACCCTTCAGACTTCACCTTCTCCTTCTCCTTCTTCTACTTCTTCTGATTCACCCTCCAGACTTCACCTTCTCCTTCTCCTTCTTCTGCTTCTTCTGATTCACCCTCCAGACTTCACCTTCTCCTTCTCCTTATTCTGCTTCTTCTGATTCACCCTCCAGACTTCACCTTCTCCTTCTCCTTCTTCTACTTCTTCTGATTCATCCTCCAGACTACACCTTCTCCTTCTCCTTCTTCTACTTCTTCTGATTCACCCTCCAGACTTCACCTTCTCCTTCTCCTTCTTCTGCTCCTTTTGATTCACCCTCCAGACTTGACCTTCTCCTTCTCCTTCTTCTACTTCTTCTGATTCACCCTCCAGACTTCACCTTCTCCTTCTCCTTCTTCTGCTTCTTCTGATTCACCCTCCAGACTTCACCTTCTCCTTCTCCTTCTTCCACTTCTTCTGATTCACCCTCCAGACTTCACCTTCTCCTTCTCCTTCATCTGCTTTTTCTGCTTCACCCTCCAGAATTCACCTTCTCCTTCTCCTTCTTCTGCTTCTTCTGCTTCGCCCTCCAGACTTCACCATCTCCTTCTCCTTCTTCTGCTTCTTCTGCTTCACCCTTCAGACTTCACCTTCTCCTTCTCCTTCTTCTACTTCTTCTGATTCACCCTCCAGACTTCACCTTCTCCTTCTCCTTCTTCTGCTTCTTCTGATTCACCCTCCAGACTTCACCTTCTCCTTCTCCTTATTCTGCTTCTTCTGATTCACCCTCCAGACTTCACCTTCTCCTTCTCCTTCTTCTACTTCTTCTGATTCATCCTCCAGACTACACCTTCTCCTTCTCCTTCTTCTACTTCTTCTGATTCACCCTCCAGACTTCACCTTCTCCTTCTCCTTCTTCTGCTCCTTTTGATTCACCCTCCAGACTTGACCTTCTCCTTCTCCTTCTTCTACTTCTTCTGATTCACCCTCCAGACTTCACCTCCTCCTTCTCCTTCTTCTACTTCTTCTGATTCACAATCCAGACTTCATCTTCTCCTTCTCCTTCTTCTACTTCTTCTGCTTCTCCCTCCAGACTTCACCTTCTCCTTCTCCTTCTTCTGCTTCTTCTGATTCACCCTCCAGACTTCACCTTCTCCTTCTCCTTCTTCCACTTCTTCTGATTCACCCTCCAGACTTCACCTTCTCCTTCTCCTTCTTCTACTTCTTCTGATTCACCCTCCAGACTTCACCTTCTCCTTTTCCTTCTTCTACTTCTTCTGATTCACCCTCCTGATTTCACCTTCTCCTTCTCCTTCTTCTGCTTCTTCTGCTTCACCCTCCAGACTTCACCTTCTCCTTCTCCTTCTTCTGCTTCTTCTGCTTCACCCTCCAGACTTCACCTTCTCCTTCTCCTTCTTCTGCTTCTTCTGCTTCACCCTCCTTACTTCACCTTCTCCTTCTCCTTCTTCTACTTCTTGTGATTCACACTCCAGACTTCACCTTCTCCTTCTCCTTCTTCTGCTTCTTCTGCTTCACCCTCCAGACTTCACCTTCTCCTTCTCCTTCTTCTGCTTCTTCTGCTTCGCCCTCCAGACTTCACCTTCTCCTTCTCCTTCTTCTGCTTCTTCTGCTTCACCCTCCAGATTTCACCTTCTCCTTCTCCTTCTTCTGCTTCTTCTGCTTCACCCTCCTGACTTCACCTTCTCCTTCTCCTTCTTCTACTTCTTCTGATTCACCCTCCAGACTTCACCTTCTCCTTCTCCTTCTTCTGCTTCTTCTGCTTCACCCTTTGGACTTCACCTTCTCCTTCTCCTCCTTCTGCTTCTTCTACTGCGCCCTCCAGGCTTCACCGTCTCCATCTCCTTCTTCTGCTTCTTCTGCTTCACCCTCCTGACTTCACCTTCTCCTTCTCCTTCTTCTACTTCTTCTGATTCACCCTCCAGACTTCACCTTCTCCTTCTCTTCTTCTACTTCTTCTGATTCACCCTCCAGACTTCACCTTCTCCTTCTCCTTCTTCTACTTCTTCTGATTCACCCTCCTGACTTCACCTTATCCTTCTCCTTCTTCTGCTTCTTCTGCTTCACCCTCCAGACTTCACCTTCTCCTTCTCCTTCTTCTGCTACTTCTGCTTCACTCTCCAGACTTCACCTTCTCCTTCTCCTTCTTCTGCTTCTTCTGCTTCACCCTCCTGACTTCACCTTCTGCTACTCCTTCTTCTACTTCTTCTGATTCACCCTCCAGACTTCACCTTCTCCTTCTCCTGCATCTGCTTTTTCTGCTTCACCCTCCAGAATTCACCTTCTCCTTCTCCTTCTTCTGCTTCTTCTGCTTCGCCCTCCAGACTTCACCATCTCCTTCTCCTTCTTCTGCTTCTTCTGCTTCACCCTTCAGACTTCACCTTCTCCTTCTCCTTCTTCTACTTCTTCTGATTCACCCTCCAGACTTCACCTTCTCCTTCTCCTTCTTCTGCTTCTTCTGATTCACCCTCCAGACTTCACCTTCTCCTTCTCCTTATTCTGCTTCTTCTGATTCACCCTCCAGACTTCACCTTCTCCTTCTCCTTCTTCTACTTCTTCTGATTCATCCTCCAGACTACACCTTCTCCTTCTCCTTCTTCTACTTCTTCTGATTCACCCTCCAGACTTCACCTTCTCCTTCTCCTTCTTCTGCTCCTTTTGATTCACCCTCCAGACTTGACCTTCTCCTTCTCCTTCTTCTACTTCTTCTGATTCACCCTCCAGACTTCACCTCCTCCTTCTCCTTCTTCTACTTCTTCTGATTCACAATCCAGGACTTCATCTTCTCCTTCTCCTTCTTCTACTTCTTCTGCTTCTCCCTCCAGACTTCACCTTCTCCTTCTCCTTCTTCTGCTTCTTCTGATTCACCCTCCAGACTTCACCTTCTCCTTCTCCTTCTTCCACTTCTTCTGATTCACCCTCCAGACTTCACCTTCTCCTTCTCCTTCTTCTACTTCTTCTGATTCACCCTCCAGACTTCACCTTCTCCTTTTCCTTCTTCTACTTCTTCTGATTCACCCTCCTGATTTCACCTTCTCCTTCTCCTTCTTCTGCTTCTTCTGCTTCACCCTCCAGACTTCACCTTCTCCTTCTCCTTCTTCTGCTTCTTCTGCTTCACCCTCCAGACTTCACCTTCTCCTTCTCCTTCTTCTGCTTCTTCTGCTTCACCCTCCTTACTTCACCTTCTCCTTCTCCTTCTTCTACTTCTTGTGATTCACACTCCAGACTTCACCTTCTCCTTCTCCTTCTTCTGCTTCTTCTGCTTCACCCTCCAGACTTCACCTTCTCCTTCTCCTTCTTCTGCTTCTTCTGCTTCGCCCTCCAGACTTCACCTTCTCCTTCTCCTTCTTCTGCTTCTTCTGCTTCACCCTCCAGATTTCACCTTCTCCTTCTCCTTCTTCTGCTTCTTCTGCTTCACCCTCCTGACTTCACCTTCTCCTTCTCCTTCTTCTACTTCTTCTGATTCACCCTCCAGACTTCACCTTCTCCTTCTCCTTCTTCTGCTTCTTCTGCTTCACCCTTTGGACTTCACCTTCTCCTTCTCCTCCTTCTGCTTCTTCTACTGCGCCCTCCAGGCTTCACCGTCTCCATCTCCTTCTTCTGCTTCTTCTGCTTCACCCTCCTGACTTCACCTTCTCCTTCTCCTTCTTCTGCTTCTTCTGCTTCACCCTCCTGACTTCACCTTCTCCTTCTCCTTCTTCTACTTCTTCTGCTTCACCCCCCTGACTTCACCTTCTCCTTCTCCTTCTTCTGCTTCTTCTGATTCACCCTCCTAACTTCACCTTCTCCTTCTCCTTCTTCTGCTTCTTCTGATTCACCCTCCTGACTTCACCTTCTCCTTCTCCTTCTTCTGCTTCTTCTGATTTACCCTCCAGACTTCACCTTCTCCTTCTCCTTCTTCTGCTTCTTCTTATTCACCCTCCAGACTTCACCTTCTCCTTCTCCTTCTTCTGCTTCTTCTGATTCACCCTCCAGACCTCACCTTCTCCTTCTCCTTCTTCTACTTCTTCTGATTCACCCTCCAGATTTCATCTTCTCCTTCTCCTTCTTCTGCTTCTTCTGATTCACGCTCCAGACTTCATCTTCTACTTCTCCTTCTTCTGCTTCTTCTGATTCACCCTCCAGACTTCACCATCTCCTTCTCCTTCTTCCACTTCTTCTGATTCACCCTCCAGACTTCACCTTCTCCTTCTCCTTCTTCTCCTTCTTCTGATTCACCCTCCAGTCTTCACCTTCTTCTCCTTCTTCTGCTTCTTCTGCTTCACCCTCCAGACTTCACCTTCTCCTTCTCTTTCTTCTGCTTCTTCTGATTCACCCTCCAGACTTCACCTTCTCCTTCTCCTTCTTCTGATTCTTCTGATTCACCCTCCAGACTTCACCTTCTCCTTCTCCTTCTTCTGCTTCTTCTGATTCACCCTCCTGACTTCACCTTCTCCTTCTCCTTCTTCTACTTCTTCTGATTCACCCTCCTGACGTCACCTTCTCCTTCTCCTTCTTCTACTTCTTCTGCTTCACCCTCCAGACTTCACCTTCTCCTTCTCCTTCTTCTGCTTCTTCTGATTCACCCTCCAGACTTCACCTTCTCCTTCTCCTTCTTCTACTTCTTCTGATTCACCCTCCAGACTTCACCTTCTCCTTCTCCTTCTTCTACTTCTTCTGATTCACCCTCCTGACTTCACCTTCTCCTTCTCCTTCTTCTGCTTCTTCTGCTTCACCCTCCAGACTTCACATTCTCCTTCTCCTTCTTCTGCTTCTTCTGCTTCACCCTCCAGACTTCACCTTCTCCGTCTCCTTCTTCTGCTTCACCCTCCTGACTTCACCTTCTCCTTCTCCTTCTTCTACTTCTTCTGAATCACCCTCCAGACTTCACCTTCTCCTTCTCCTTCTTCTGCTTCTTCTGCTTCACCCTCCAGACTTCACCTTCACCTTCTCCTTCTTCTCCTTCTTCTGCTTCGCCCTCCAGACTTCACCTTCTCCTTCTCCTTCTTCTGCTTCTTCTGCTTCACCCTCCTGACTTCACCATCTCCTTCTCCTTCTTCTACTTCTTCTGCTTCACCCCCCTGACTTCACCTTCTCCTTCTCCTTCTTCTGCTTCTTCTGATTCACCCTCCTAACTTCACCTTCTCCTTCTCCTTCTTCTGCTTCTTCTGATTCACCCTCCTGACTTCACCTTCTCCTTCTCCTTCTTCTGCTTCTTCTGATTCACCCTCCAGACTTCACCTTCTCCTTCTCCTTCTTCTGCTTCTTCTGATTCACCCTCCAGACTTCATCTTCTCCTTCTCCTTCTTCTGCTTCTTCTGATTCACCCTCCAGACCTCACCTTCTCCTTCTCCTTCTTCTACTTCTTCTGATTCACCCTCCAGACTTCACCTTCTCCTTCTCCTTCTTCTACTTCTTCTGATTCACCCTCCTGACTTCACCTTCTCCTTCTCCTTCTTCTACTTCTTCTGCTTCACCCTCCAGACTTCAACTTCTCCTTCTCCTTCTTCTACTTCTTCTGATTCACCCTCCAGACTTCACCTTCTCCTTCTCCTTCTTCTGCTTCTCCTGATTCACCCTCCAGACTTCACCTTCTCCTTCTCCTTATTCTGCTTCTTCTGATTCACCCTCCAGACTTCACCTTCTCCTTCTCCTTCTTCTACTTCTTCTGATTCACCCTCCAGACTTCACCTTCTCCTTCTCCTTCTTCTGCTTCTTCTGATTCACCCTCCTAACTTCACCTTCTCCTTCTCCTTCTTCTGCTTCTTCTGATTCACCCTCCTGACTTCACCTTCTCCTTCTCCTTCTTCTGCTTCTTCTGATTCACCCTCCAGACTTCACCTTCTCCTTCTCCTTCTTCTGCTTCTTCTGATTCACCCTCCAGACTTCACCTTCTCCTTCTCCTTCTTCTACTTCTTCTGATTCACCCTCCAGACTTCACCTTCTCCTTCTCCTTCTTCTACTTCTTCTGATTCACCCTCCTGACTTCACCTTCTCCTTCTCCTTCTTCTGCTTCTTCTGCTTCACCCTCCAGACTTCACATTCTCCTTCTCCTTCTTCTGCTTCTTCTGCTTCACCCTCCAGACTTCACCTTCTCCGTCTCCTTCTTCTGCTTCACCCTCCTGACTTCACCTTCTCCTTCTCCTTCTTCTACTTCTTCTGAATCACCCTCCAGACTTCACCTTCTCCTTCTCCTTCTTCTGCTTCTTCTGCTTCACCCTCCAGACTTCACCTTCACCTTCTCCTTCTTCTCCTTCTTCTGCTTCGCCCTCCAGACTTCACCTTCTCCTTCTCCTTCTTCTGCTTCTTCTGCTTCACCCTCCTGACTTCACCATCTCCTTCTCCTTCTTCTACTTCTTCTGCTTCACCCCCCTGACTTCACCTTCTCCTTCTCCTTCTTCTGCTTCTTCTGATTCACCCTCCTAACTTCACCTTCTCCTTCTCCTTCTTCTGCTTCTTCTGATTCACCCTCCTGACTTCACCTTCTCCTTCTCCTTCTTCTGCTTCTTCTGATTCACCCTCCAGACTTCACCTTCTCCTTCTCCTTCTTCTGCTTCTTCTGATTCACCCTCCAGACTTCATCTTCTCCTTCTCCTTCTTCTGCTTCTTCTGATTCACCCTCCAGACCTCACCTTCTCCTTCTCCTTCTTCTACTTCTTCTGATTCACCCTCCAGACTTCACCTTCTCCTTCTCCTTCTTCTACTTCTTCTGATTCACCCTCCTGACTTCACCTTCTCCTTCTCCTTCTTCTACTTCTTCTGCTTCACCCTCCAGACTTCAACTTCTCCTTCTCCTTCTTCTACTTCTTCTGATTCACCCTCCAGACTTCACCTTCTCCTTCTCCTTCTTCTGCTTCTCCTGATTCACCCTCCAGACTTCACCTTCTCCTTCTCCTTATTCTGCTTCTTCTGATTCACCCTCCAGACTTCACCTTCTCCTTCTCCTTCTTCTACTTCTTCTGATTCACCCTCCAGACTTCACCTTCTCCTTCTCCTTCTTCTGCTTCTTCTGATTCACCCTCCAGACTTCACCTTCTCCTTCTGCTTCTTCTACTTCTTCTGATACACCCTCCAGACTTCATCTTCTCATTCTCCTTCTTCTGCTTCTTCTGATTCACCCTCCAGACTTCACCTTCTCCTTCTCCTTCTTCTGCTTCTTCTGATTCACCCTCCAGACTTGTCCTTCTCCTTCTCCTTCTTCTACTTCTTCTGATTCACCCTCCAGACTTCACCTTCTCCTTCTCCTTCTTCTACTTCTTCTGATTCACCCTCCAGACTTCACCTTCTCCTTCTCCTTCTTCTGCATCTTCTGATTCACCCTCCAGACTTCACCTTCTCCTTCTCCTTCTTCTGCTTCTTCTGATTCACCCTCCAGACTTCACCTTCTCCTTCTCCATCTTCTGCTTCTTCTGATTCACCCTTCAGACTTCACCTTCTCCATCTCCTTTTTCTGCTTCTTCTGATTCACCCTCCAGACATCACCTTCTCCTTCTCCTTCTTCTACTTCTTATGATTCACCCTCCAGACTTCACCTTCTCCTTCTCCTTCTTCTGCTTCTTCTGATTCACCCTCCAGACTTAACCTTCTCCTTCTCCTTCTTCTGCTTCTTCTGATTCACCCTCCAGACTTCGCCTTCTCCTTCTGCTTCTTCTACTTCTTCTGATTCACCCTCCAGACTTCACCATCTCCTTCTCCTTCTTCTACTTATTCTGATTCACCCTCCAGTCTTCAACTTCTCCTTCGCCTTCTTCTGCTTCTTCTGATTCACCCTCCAGACTTCACCTTCTCCTTCTCCTTCTTCTGCTTCTTCTGATTCACCCTCCTGACTTCACCTTCTCCTTCTCCTTCTTCTGCTTCTTCTGATTCACCCTCCAGACTTCACCTTCTCCTTCTCCTTCTTCTCCTTCTTCTGATTCACCCTCCAGACTTCACCTTCTCCTTCTACTTCTTCTGCTTCTTCTGATTCACCCTCCAGACTTCACCTTCTCCTTCTCCTTCTTCTGCTTCTTCTGATTCACCCTTCAGACTTCACCTTCTCCTTCTCCTTCTTCTGCTTCTTCTGATTCACCCTCCAGACTTCACCTTCTCCTTCTCCTTCTTCTGCTTCTTCTGATTCACCCTCCAGACTTCGCCTTCTCCTTCTCCTTCTTCTACTTCTTCTGATTCACCCTCCAGACTTCACCTTCTCCTTCTCCTGCTTCTGCTTCTTCTGATTCACCCTCCAGACTTCACCTTCTCCTTCTCCTTCGTCTACTTCTTCTGATTCACCCTCCAGACTAAACCTTCTCCTTCTCCTTCTTCTACTTCTTCTGATTCACCCTCCAGACGTCACCTTCTCCTTCTCCTTCTTCTACTTCTTCTGATTCACCCTCCAGACTTCACCTTCTCCTTCTCCTTCTTCTACTTCTTCTGCTTCTCCCTCCAGACTTCACCTTCTCCTTCTCCTTCTTCTGCTTCTCCTGATTCACCCTCCAGACTTCACCTTCTCCTTCTCCTTATTCTGCTTCTTCTGATTCACCCTCCAGACTTCACCTTCTCCTTCTCCTTCTTCTACTTCTTCTGATTCACCCTCCAGACTTCACCTTCTCCTTCTCCTTCTTCTGCTTCTTCTGATTCACCCTCCAGACTTCACCTTCTCCTTCTGCTTCTTCTACTTCTTCTGATACACCCTCCAGACTTCATCTTCTCATTCTCCTTCTTCTGCTTCTTTTGATTCACCCTCCAGACTTCACCTTCTCCTTCTCCTTCTTCTGCTTCTTCTGATTCACCCTCCAGACTTGTCCTTCTCCTTCTCCTTCTTCTACTTCTTCTGATTCACCCTCCAGACTTCACCTTCTCCTTCTCCTTCTTCTACTTCTTCTGATTCACCCTCCAGACTTCACCTTCTCCTTCTCCTTCTTCTGCATCTTCTGATTCACCCTCCAGACTTCACCTTCTCCTTCTCCTTCTTCTGCTTCTTCTGATTCACCCTCCAGACTTCACCTTCTCCTTCTCCATCTTCTGCTTCTTCTGATTCACCCTTCAGACTTCACCTTCTCCTTCTCCTTTTTCTGCTTCTTCTGATTCACCCTCCAGACATCACCTTCTCCTTCTCCTTCTTCTACTTCTTATGATTCACCCTCCAGACTTCACCTTCTCCTTCTCCTTCTTCTGCTTCTTCTGATTCACCCTCCAGACTTAACCTTCTCCTTCTCCTTCTTCTGCTTCTTCTGATTCACCCTCCAGACTTCGCCTTCTCCTTCTGCTTCTTCTACTTCTTCTGATTCACCCTCCAGACTTCACCATCTCCTTCTCCTTCTTCTACTTATTCTGATTCACACTCCAGTCTTCAACTTCTCCTTCGCCTTCTTCTGCTTCTTCTGATTCACCCTCCAGACTTCACCTTCTCCTTCTCCTTCTTCTGCTTCTTCTGATTCACCCTCCTGACTTCACCTTCTCCTTCTCCTTCTTCTGCTTCTTCTGATTCACCCTCCAGACTTCACCTTCTCCTTCTCCTTCTTCTCCTTCTTCTGATTCACCCTCCAGACTTCACCTTCTCCTTCTACTTCTTCTGCTTCTTCTGATTCACCCTCCAGACTTCACCTTCTCCTTCTCCTTCTTCTGCTTCTTCTGATTCACCCTCCAGACTTCACCTTCTCCTTCTCCTTCTTCTGCTTCTTCTGATTCACCCTCCAGACTTCACCTTCTCCTTCTCCTTCTTCTGCTTCTTCTGATTCACCCTCCAGACTTCGCCTTCTCCTTCTCCTTCTTCTACTTCTTCTGATTCACCCTCCAGACTTCACCTTCTCCTTCTCCTGCTTCTGCTTCTTCTGATTCACCCTCCAGACTTCACCTTCTCCTTCTCCTTCGTCTACTTCTTCTGATTCACCCTCCAGACTAAACCTTCTCCTTCTCCTTCTTCTACTTCTTCTGATTCACCCTCCAGACGTCACCTTCTCCTTCTCCTTCTTCTACTTCTTCTGATTCACCCTCCAGACTTCACCTTCTCCTTCTCCTTCTTCTACTTCTTCTGCTTCTCCCTCCAGACTTCACCTTCTCCTTCTCCTTCTTCTGCTTCTTCTGATTCACCCTCCAGACTTCACCTTCTCCTTCTCCTTCTTCTACTTCTTCTGATTCACCCTCCAGACTTCACCTTCTCCTTCTCCTTCTTCTACTTCTTCTGATTCACCCTCCAGACTTCACCTTCTCCTTCTCCTTCTTCTACTTCTTCTGATTCACCCTCCTGACTTCACCTTCTCCTTCTCCTTCTTCTGCTTCTTCTGCTTCACCCTCCAGACTTCACCTTCTCCTTCTCCTTCTTCTGCTTCTTCTGCTTCACCCTCCAGACTTCACCTTGTCCTTCTCCTTCTGCTTCTTCTGCTTCACCCTCCTGACTTCACCTTCTCCTTCACCTTCTTCGACTTCTTCTGATTCACCCTCCAGACTTCACCTTCTCCTTCTCCTTCTTCTACTTCTTCTGATTCACCCTCCAGACTTCACCTTCTCCTTCTCCTTCTTCTGCTTCTTCTTCTTCACCCTCCAGACGTCACCTTCTCTTTCTCCTTCTTCTGCTTCTTCTGCTTCGCCCTCCAGACTTCACCTTCTCCTTCTCCTTCTTCTGCTTCTTCTTCTTCACCCTCCAGACGTCACCTTCTCTTTCTCCTTCTTCCACTTCTTCTGATTCACCCTCCAGACTTCACCTTCTCCTTCTCCTTCTTCTCCTTCTTCTGATTCACCCTCCAGTCTTCACCTTCTTCTCCTTCTTCTGCTTCTTCTGCTTCACCCTCCAGACTTCACCTTCTCCTTCTCTTTCTTCTGCTTCTTCTGATTCACCCTCCAGACTTCACCTTCTCCTTCTCCTTCGTCTGATTCTTCTGATTCACCCTCCAGACTTCACCTTCTCCTTCTCCTTCTTCTGCTTCTTCTGATTCACCCTCCTGACTTCACCTTCTCCTTCTCCTTCTTCTACTTCTTCTGATTCACCCTCCTTACGTCACCTTCTCCTTCTCCTTCTTCTACTTCTTCTGCTTCACCCTCCAGACTTCACCTTCTCCTTCTCCTTCTTCTGCTTCTTCTGATTCACCCTCCAGACTTCACCTTCTCCTTCTCCTTCTTCTACTTCTTCTGATTCACCCTCCAGACTTCACCGTCTCCTTCTCCTTCTTCTACTTCTTCTGATTCACCCTCCTGACTTCACCTTCTCCTTCTCCTTCTTCTGCTTCTTCTGCTTCACCCTCCAGACTTCACCTTCTCCTTCTCCTTCTTCTGCTTCTTCTGCTTCACCCTCCAGACTTCACCTTCTCCGTCTCCTTCTTCTGCTTCACCCTCCTGACTTCACCTTCTCCTTCTCCTTCTTCTACTTCTTCTGAATCACCCTCCAGACTTCACCTTCTCCTTCTCCTTCTTCTGCTTCTTCTGCTTCACCCTCCAGACTTCACCTTCATCTTCTCCTTCTTCTCCTTCTTCTGCTTCGCCCTCCAGACTTCACCTTCTCCTTCTCCTTCTTCTGTTTCTTCTGCTTCACCCTCCAGACTTCACCTTCTCCTTCTCCTTCTTCTGCTTCTTCTGCTTCACCCTCCTGACTTCACCATCTCCTTCTCCTTCTTCTACTTCTTCTGCTTCACCCCCCTGACTTCACCTTCTCCTTCTCCTTCTTCTGCTTCTTCTGATTCACCCTCCTAACTTCACCTTCTCCTTCTCCTTCTTCTGCTTCTTCTGATTCACCCTCCTGACTTCACCTTCTCCTTCTCCTTCTTCTGCTTCTTCTGATTCACCCTCCAGACTTCACCTTCTCCTTCTCCTTCTTCTGCTTCTTCTGATTCACCCTCCAGACTTCATCTTCTCCTTCTCCTTCTTCTGCTTCTTCTGATTCACCCTCCAGACCTCACCTTCTCCTTCTCCTTCTTCTACTTCTTCTGATTCACCCTCCAGACTTCACCTTCTCCTTCTCCTTCTTCTACTTCTTCTGATTCACCCTCCTGACTTCACCTTCTCCTTCTCCTTCTTCTACTTCTTCTGCTTCACCCTCCAGACTTCACCTTCTCCTTCTCCTTCTTCTACTTCTTCTGATTCACCCTCCAGACTTCACCTTCTCCTTCTCCTTCTTCTGCTTCTCCTGATTCACCCTCCAGACTTCACCTTCTCCTTCTCCTTATTCTGCTTCTTCTGATTCACCCTCCAGACTTCACCTTCTCCTTCTCCTTCTTCTACTTCTTCTGATTCACCCTCCAGACTTCACCTTCTCCTTCTCCTTCTTCTGCTTCTTCTGATTCACCCTCCAGACTTCACCTTCTCCTTCTGCTTCTTCTACTTCTTCTGATACACCCTCCAGACTTCATCTTCTCATTCTCCTTCTTCTGCTTCTTCTGATTCACCCTCCAGACTTCACCTTCTCCTTCTCCTTCTTCTGCTTCTTCTGATTCACCCTCCAGACTTGTCCTTCTCCTTCTCCTTCTTCTACTTCTTCTGATTCACCCTCCAGACTTCACCTTCTCCTTCTCCTTCTTCTACTTCTTCTGATTCACCCTCCAGACTTCACCTTCTCCTTCTCCTTCTTCTGCATCTTCTGATTCACCCTCCAGACTTCACCTTCTCCTTCTCCTTCTTCTGCTTCTTCTGATTCACCCTCCAGACTTCACCTTCTCCTTCTCCATCTTCTGCTTCTTCTGATTCACCCTTCAGACTTCACCTTCTCCTTCTCCTTTTTCTGCTTCTTCTGATTCACCCTCCAGACATCACCTTCTCCTTCTCCTTCTTCTACTTCTTATGATTCACCCTCCAGACTTCACCTTCTCCTTCTCCTTCTTCTGCTTCTTCTGATTCACCCTCCAGACTTAACCTTCTCCTTCTCCTTCTTCTGCTTCTTCTGATTCACCCTCCAGACTTCGCCTTCTCCTTCTGCTTCTTCTACTTCTTCTGATTCACCCTCCAGACTTCACCATCTCCTTCTCCTTCTTCTACTTATTCTGATTCACCCTCCAGTCTTCAACTTCTCCTTCGCCTTCTTCTGCTTCTTCTGATTCACCCTCCAGACTTCACCTTCTCCTTCTCCTTCTTCTGCTTCTTCTGATTCACCCTCCTGACTTCACCTTCTCCTTCTCCTTCTTCTGCTTCTTCTGATTCACCCTCCAGACTTCACCTTCTCCTTCTCCTTCTTCTCCTTCTTCTGATTCACCCTCCAGACTTCACCTTCTCCTTCTACTTCTTCTGCTTCTTCTGATTCACCCTCCAGACTTCACCTTCTCCTTCTCCTTCTTCTGCTTCTTCTGATTCACCCTCCAGACTTCACCTTCTCCTTCTCCTTCTTCTGCTTCTTCTGATTCACCCTCCAGACTTCACCTTCTCCTTCTCCTTCTTCTGCTTCTTCTGATTCACCCTCCAGACTTCGCCTTCTCCTTCTCCTTCTTCTACTTCTTCTGATTCACCCTCCAGACTTCACCTTCTCCTTCTCCTGCTTCTGCTTCTTCTGATTCACCCTCCAGACTTCACCTTCTCCTTCTCCTTCGTCTACTTCTTCTGATTCACCCTCCAGACTAAACCTTCTCCTTCTCCTTCTTCTACTTCTTCTGATTCACCCTCCAGACGTCACCTTCTCCTTCTCCTTCTTCTACTTCTTCTGATTCACCCTCCAGACTTCACCTTCTCCTTCTCCTTCTTCTACTTCTTCTGCTTCTCCCTCCAGACTTCACCTTCTCCTTCTCCTTCTTCTGCTTCTCCTGATTCACCCTCCAGACTTCACCTTCTCCTTCTCCTTATTCTGCTTCTTCTGATTCACCCTCCAGACTTCACCTTCTCCTTCTCCTTCTTCTACTTCTTCTGATTCACCCTCCAGACTTCACCTTCTCCTTCTCCTTCTTCTGCTTCTTCTGATTCACCCTCCAGACTTCACCTTCTCCTTCTGCTTCTTCTACTTCTTCTGATACACCCTCCAGACTTCATCTTCTCATTCTCCTTCTTCTGCTTCTTCTGATTCACCCTCCAGACTTCACCTTCTCCTTCTCCTTCTTCTGCTTCTTCTGATTCACCCTCCAGACTTGTCCTTCTCCTTCTCCTTCTTCTACTTCTTCTGATTCACCCTCCAGACTTCACCTTCTCCTTCTCCTTCTTCTACTTCTTCTGATTCACCCTCCAGACTTCACCTTCTCCTTCTCCATTTTCTGCATCTTCTGATTCACCCTCCAGACTTCACCTTCTCCTTCTCCTTCTTCTGCTTCTTCTGATTCACCCTCCAGACTTCACCTTCTCCTTCTCCATCTTCTGCTTCTTCTGATTCACCCTTCAGACTTCACCTTCTCCTTCTCCTTTTTCTGCTTCTTCTGATTCACCCTCCAGACATCACCTTCTCCTTCTCCTTCTTCTACTTCTTATGATTCACCCTCCAGACTTCACCTTCTCCTTCTCCTTCTTCTGCTTCTTCTGATTCACCCTCCAGACTTAACCTTCTCCTTCTCCTTCTTCTGCTTCTTCTGATTCACCCTCCAGACTTCGCCTTCTCCTTCTGCTTCTTCTACTTCTTCTGATTCACCCTCCAGACTTCACCATCTCCTTCTCCTTCTTCTACTTATTCTGATTCACACTCCAGTCTTCAACTTCTCCTTCGCCTTCTTCTGCTTCTTCTGATTCACCCTCCAGACTTCACCTTCTCCTTCTCCTTCTTCTGCTTCTTCTGATTCACCCTCCTGACTTCACCTTCTCCTTCTCCTTCTTCTGCTTCTTCTGATTCACCCTCCAGACTTCACCTTCTCCTTCTCCTTCTTCTCCTTCTTCTGATTCACCCTCCAGACTTCACCTTCTCCTTCTACTTCTTCTGCTTCTTCTGATTCACCCTCCAGACTTCACCTTCTCCTTCTCCTTCTTCTGCTTCTTCTGATTCACCCTCCAGACTTCACCTTCTCCTTCTCCTTCTTCTGCTTCTTCTGATTCACCCTCCAGACTTCACCTTCTCCTTCTCCTTCTTCTGCTTCTTCTGATTCACCCTCCAGACTTCGCCTTCTCCTTCTCCTTCTTCTACTTCATCTGATTCACCCTCCAGACTTCACCTTCTCCTTCTCCTGCTTCTGCTTCTTCTGATTCACCCTCCAGACTTCACCTTCTCCTTCTCCTTCGTCTACTTCTTCTGATTCACCCTCCAGACTAAACCTTCTCCTTCTCCTTCTTCTACTTCTTCTGATTCACCCTCCAGACGTCAACTTCTCCTTCTCCTTCTTCTACTTCTTCTGATTCACCCTCCAGACTTCACCTTCTCCTTCTCCTTCTTCTACTTCTTCTGCTTCTCCCTCCAGACTTCACCTTCTCCTTCTCCTTCTTCTGCTTCTTCTGATTCACCCTCCAGACTTCACCTTCTCCTTCTCCTTCTTCTACTTCTTCTGATTCACCCTCCAGACTTCACCTTCTCCTTCTCCTTCTTCTACTTCTTCTGATTCACCCTCCAGACTTCACCTTCTCCTTCTCCTTCTTCTACTTCTTCTGATTCACCCTCCTGACTTCACCTTCTCCTTCTCCTTCTTCTGCTTCTTCTGCTTCACCCTCCAGACTTCACCTTCTCCTTCTCCTTCTTCTGCTTCTTCTGCTTCACCCTCCAGACTTCACCTTGTCCTTCTCCTTCTTCTGCTTCTTCTGCTTCACCCTCCTGACTTCACCTTCTCCTTCACCTTCTTCGACTTCTTCTGATTCACCCTCCAGACTTCACCTTCTCCTTCTCCTTCTTCTACTTCTTCTGATTCACCCTCCAGACTTCACCTTCTCCTTCTCCTTCTTCTGCTTCTTCTTCTTCACCCTCCAGACGTCACCTTCTCTTTCTCCTTCTTCTGCTTCTTCTGCTTCGCCCTCCAGACTTCACCTTCTCCTTCTCCTTCTTCTGCTTCTTCTGCTTCACCCTCCAGACTTCACCTTCTCCGTCTCCTTCTTCTGCTTCTTCTGCTTCTCCCTCATGACTTCACCTTCTCCTTCTCCTTCTTCTACTTCTTCTGATTCACCCTCCAGACTTCACCTTCTCCTTCTCCTTCTTCTGCTTCTTCTGATTCACCCTCCAGACTTAACCTTCTCCTTCTCCTTCTTCTACTTCTTATGATTCACCCTCCAGACTTCACCTTCTCCTTCTCCTTCTTCTGCTTCTTCTGATTCACCCTCCAGACTTAACCTTCTCCTTCTCCTTCTTCTGCTTCTTCTGATTCACCCTCCAGACTTCGCCTTCTCCTTCTGCTTATTCTACTTCTTCTGATTCACCCTCCAGACTTCACCATCTCCTTCTCCTTCTTCTACTTATTCTGATTCACCCTCCAGTCTTCACCTTCTCCTTCGCCTTCTTCTGCTTCTTCTGATTCACCCTCCAGACTTCACCTTCTCCTTCTCCTTCTTCTGCTTCTTCTGATTCACCCTCCTGACTTCACCTTCTCCTTCTCCTTCTTCTGCTTCTTCTGATTCACCCTCCAGACTTCACCTTCTCCTTCTCCTTCTTCTCCTTCTTCTGATTCACCCTCCAGACTTCACCTTCTCCTTCTACTTCTTCTGCTTCTTCTGATTCACCCTCCAGACTTCACCTTCTCCTTCTCCTTCTTCTGCTTATTCTGATTCACCCTCCAGACTTCACCTTCTCCTTCTCCTTCTTCTGCTTCTTCTGATTCACCCTCCAGACTTCACCTTCTCCTTCTCCTTCTTCTGCTTCTTCTGATTCACCCTCCAGACTTCACCTTCTCCTTCTCCTTCTTCTACTTCTTCTGATTCACCCTCCAGACTTCACCTTCTCCTTCTCCTGCTTCTGCTTCTTCTGATTCACCCTCCAGACTTCACCTTCTCCTTCTCCTTCGTCTACTTCTTCTGATTCACCCTCCAGACTACACCTTCTCCTTCTCCTTCTTCTACTTCTTCTGATTCACCCTCCAGACGTCACCTTCTCCTTCTCCTTCTTCTACTTCTTCTGATTCACCCTCCAGACTTCACCTTCTCCTTCTCCTTCTTCTACTTCTTCTGCTTCTCCCTCCAGACTTCACCTTCTCCTTCTCCTTCTTCTGCTTCTTCTGATTCACCCTCCAGACTTCACCATCTCCTTCTCCTTCTTCTACTTATTCTGATTCACACTCCAGTCTTCAACTTCTCCTTCGCCTTCTTCTGCTTCTTCTGATTCACCCTCCAGACTTCACCTTCTCCTTCTCCTTCTTCTGCTTCTTCTGATTCACCCTCCTGACTTCACCTTCTCCTTCTCCTTCTTCTGCTTCTTCTGATTCACCCTCCAGACTTCACCTTCTCCTTCTCCTTCTTCTCCTTCTTCTGATTCACCCTCCAGACTTCACCTTCTCCTTCTACTTCTTCTGCTTCTTCTGATTCACCCTCCAGACTTCACCTTCTCCTTCTCCTTCTTCTGCTTCTTCTGATTCACCCTCCAGACTTCACCTTCTCCTTCTCCTTCTTCTGCTTCTTCTGATTCACCCTCCAGACTTCACCTTCTCCTTCTCCTTCTTCTGCTTCTTCTGATTCACCCTCCAGACTTCGCCTTCTCCTTCTCCTTCTTCTACTTCTTCTGATTCACCCTCCAGACTTCACCTTCTCCTTCTCCTGCTTCTGCTTCTTCTGATTCACCCTCCAGACTTCACCTTCTCCTTCTCCTTCGTCTACTTCTTCTGATTCACCCTCCAGACTAAACCTTCTCCTTCTCCTTCTTCTACTTCTTCTGATTCACCCTCCAGACGTCAACTTCTCCTTCTCCTTCTTCTACTTCTTCTGATTCACCCTCCAGACTTCACCTTCTCCTTCTCCTTCTTCTACTTCTTCTGCTTCTCCCTCCAGACTTCACCTTCTCCTTCTCCTTCTTCTGCTTCTTCTGATTCACCCTCCAGACTTCACCTTCTCCTTCTCCTTCTTCTACTTCTTCTGATTCACCCTCCAGACTTCACCTTCTCCTTCTCCTTCTTCTACTTCTTCTGATTCACCCTCCAGACTTCACCTTCTCCTTCTCCTTCTTCTACTTCTTCTGATTCACCCTCCTGACTTCACCTTCTCCTTCTCCTTCTTCTGCTTCTTCTGCTTCACCCTCCAGACTTCACCTTCTCCTTCTCCTTCTTCTGCTTCTTCTGCTTCACCCTCCAGACTTCACCTTGTCCTTCTCCTTCTTCTGCTTCTTCTGCTTCACCCTCCTGACTTCACCTTCTCCTTCACCTTCTTCGACTTCTTCTGATTCACCCTCCAGACTTCACCTTCTCCTTCTCCTTCTTCTACTTCTTCTGATTCACCCTCCAGACTTCACCTTCTCCTTCTCCTTCTTCTGCTTCTTCTTCTTCACCCTCCAGACGTCACCTTCTCTTTCTCCTTCTTCTGCTTCTTCTGCTTCGCCCTCCAGACTTCACCTTCTCCTTCTCCTTCTTCTGCTTCTTCTGCTTCACCCTCCAGACTTCACCTTCTCCGTCTCCTTCTTCTGCTTCTTCTGCTTCTCCCTCATGACTTCACCTTCTCCTTCTCCTTCTTCTACTTCTTCTGATTCACCCTCCAGACTTCACCTTCTCCTTCTCCTTCTTCTGCTTCTTCTGATTCACCCTCCAGACTTAACCTTCTCCTTCTCCTTCTTCTACTTCTTATGATTCACCCTCCAGACTTCACCTTCTCCTTCTCCTTCTTCTGCTTCTTCTGATTCACCCTCCAGACTTAACCTTCTCCTTCTCCTTCTTCTGCTTCTTCTGATTCACCCTCCAGACTTCGCCTTCTCCTTCTGCTTATTCTACTTCTTCTGATTCACCCTCCAGACTTCACCATCTCCTTCTCCTTCTTCTACTTATTCTGATTCACCCTCCAGTCTTCACCTTCTCCTTCGCCTTCTTCTGCTTCTTCTGATTCACCCTCCAGACTTCACCTTCTCCTTCTCCTTCTTCTGCTTCTTCTGATTCACCCTCCTGACTTCACCTTCTCCTTCTCCTTCTTCTGCTTCTTCTGATTCACCCTCCAGACTTCACCTTCTCCTTCTCCTTCTTCTCCTTCTTCTGATTCACCCTCCAGACTTCACCTTCTCCTTCTACTTCTTCTGCTTCTTCTGATTCACCCTCCAGACTTCACCTTCTCCTTCTCCTTCTTCTGCTTATTCTGATTCACCCTCCAGACTTCACCTTCTCCTTCTCCTTCTTCTGCTTCTTCTGATTCACCCTCCAGACTTCACCTTCTCCTTCTCCTTCTTCTGCTTCTTCTGATTCACCCTCCAGACTTCACCTTCTCCTTCTCCTTCTTCTACTTCTTCTGATTCACCCTCCAGACTTCACCTTCTCCTTCTCCTGCTTCTGCTTCTTCTGATTCACCCTCCAGACTTCACCTTCTCCTTCTCCTTCGTCTACTTCTTCTGATTCACCCTCCAGACTACACCTTCTCCTTCTCCTTCTTCTACTTCTTCTGATTCACCCTCCAGACGTCACCTTCTCCTTCTCCTTCTTCTACTTCTTCTGATTCACCCTCCAGACTTCACCTTCTCCTTCTCCTTCTTCTACTTCTTCTGCTTCTCCCTCCAGACTTCACCTTCTCCTTCTCCTTCTTCTGCTTCTTCTGATTCACCCTCCAGACTTCACCTTCTCCTTCTCCTTCTTCTACTTCTTCTGATTCACCCTCCAGACTTCACCTTCTCCTTCTCCTTCTTCTACTTCTTCTGATTCACCCTCCAGACTTCACCTTCTCCTTCTCCTTCTTCTACTTCTTCTGATTCACCCTCCTGACTTCAACTTCTCCTTCTCCTTCTTCTGCTTCTTCTGCTTCACCCTCCAGACTTCACCTTCTCCTTCTCCTTCTTCTGCTTCTTCTGCTTCACCCTCCAGACTTCACCTTGTCCTTCTCCTTCTTCTGCTTCTTCTGCTTCACCCTCCTGACTTCACCTTCTCCTTCTCCTTCTTCTACTTCTTCTGATTCACCCTCCAGACTTCACCTTCTCCTTCTCCTTCTTCTACTTCTTCTGATTCACCCTCCAGACTTCACCTTCTCCTTCTCCTTCTTCTGCTTCTTCTTCTTCACCCTCCAGACGTCACCTTCTCTTTCTCCTTCTTCTGCTTCTTCTGCTTCGCCCTCCAGACTTCACCTTCTCCTTCTCCTTCTTCTGCTTCTTCTGCTTCACCCTCCAGACATCACCTTCTCCGTCTCCTTCTTCTGCTTCTTCTGCTTCTCCCTGATGACTTCACCTTCTCCTTCTCCTTCTTCTACTTCTTCTGATTCACCCTCCAGACTTCACCTTCTCCTTCTACTTCTTCTGCTTCTTCTGCTTCACCCTCCAGACTTCACCTTCTCCTTCTCCTTCTTCTGCTTCTTCTGCTGCGCCCGCCAGACTTCACCTTCTCCTTCTCCTTCTTCTGCTTCTTCTGCTTCACCCTCCTGACTTCACCTTCTCCTTCTCCTTTTTCTACTTCTTCTGCTTCACCCCCCTGACTTCACCTTCTCCTTCTCCTTCTTCTGCTTCTTCTGATTCACCCTCCTAACTTCACCTTCTACTTCTCCTTCTTCTGCTTCTTCTGATTCACCCTCCTGACTTCACCTTCTCCTTCTCCTTCTTCTGCTTCTTCTGATTCACCCTCCAGACATCACCTTCTCCTTCTCCTTCTTCTGCTTCTTCTGATTCACCCTCCAGACTTCACCTTCTCCTTCTCCTTCTTCTGCTTCTTCTGATTCACCCTCCAGACCTCACCTTCTCCTTCTCCTTCTTCTACTTCTTCTGATTCACCCTCCAGACTTCATCTTCTCCTTCTCCTTCTTCTACTTCTTCTGATTCACCCGCCAGTCTTCACCTTCTCCTTCTCCTTCTTCTGCTTCTTCTGATTCACCCTCCAGACTTCACCTTCTCCTTCTCCTTCTTCTGCTTCTTCTGATTCACCCTCCAGACCTCACCATCTCCTTCTCCTTCTTCTACTTCTTCTGATTCACCCTCCAGACTTCACCTTCTCCTTCTGCTTCTTCTACTTCTTCTGATTCACCCTCCAGTCTTCACCTTCTCCTTCTCCTGCTTCTGCTTCTTCTGATTCACCCTCCTGACTTCACCTTCTCCTTCTCCTTCTTCTGCTTCTTCTGATTCACCCTCCTGACTTCACCTTCTCCTTCTCCTTCTTCTACTTCTTCTGATTCACCCTCCAGACTTCACCTTCTCCTTCTACTTCTTCTGCTTCTTCTGATTCACCCTCCAGACTTCACCTTCTCCTTCTCCTTCTTCTGCTTCTTCTGATTCACCCTCCAGACTTCACCTTCTCCTTCTCCTTCTTCTGCTTCTTCAGATTCACCCTCCAGACTTCACCTTCTCCTTCTCCTTCTTCTGCTTCTTCTGATTCACCCTCCAGACTTCACCTTCTCCTTCTCCTTCTTCTACTTCTTCTGATTCACCCTCCAGACTTCGCCTTCTCCTTCTCCTTCTTCTGCTTTTTCTGATTCACCCTCCAGACTTCACCTTCTCCTTCTCCTTCGTCTACTTCTTCTGATTCACTCTCCAGACTACACCTTCTCCTTCTCCTTCTTCTACTTCTTCTGATTCAGCCTCCAGACTCCACCTTCTCCTTCTCCTTCTCTGCTTCTTCTGATTCACCCTCCAGACTTCACCTTCTCCTTCTCCTTCTTCTACTTCTTCTGATTCACCCTCCAGACTTCACCTTCTCCTTCTCCTTCTTCTACTTCTTCTTATTCACCCTCCAGATTTCACCTTCTCCTTCTTCTTCTACTTCTTCTGCTTCTACCTCCAGACTTCACCTTCTCCTTCTCCTTCTTCTGCTTCTTCTGATTCACCCTCCAGACTTCCCCTTCTCCTTCTTCTTCTTCTACTTCTTCTGATTCAACCTCCAGACTTCACCTTCTCCTTCTCCTTCTTCTACTTCTTCTGATTCACCCTCCAGACTTCACCTTCTCCTTCTCCTTCTTCTACTTCTTCTGATTCACCCTCCTGACTTCACCTTCTCCTTCTCCTTCTTCTGCTTCTTCTGCTTCACCCTCCAGACTTCACCTACTCCTTCTCCTTCTTCTGCTTCTTCTGTTTCACCCTCCAGACTTCACCTTCTCCTTCTCCTTCTTCTGCTTCTTCTGCTTCACCCTCCTGACTTCACCTTCTCCTTCTCCTTCTTCTACTTCTTCTGATTCACCCTCCAGACTTCACCTTCTCCTTCTCCTTCTTCTGCTTCTTCTGCTTCACCATCCAGACTTCACCTTCTCCTTCTCCTTCTTCTACTTCTTCTGCTTCGCCCTCCAGACTTCACCTTCTCCTTCTCCTTCTTCTGCTTCTTCTGCTTCACCCTCCAGACTTCACCTTCTCCTTCTCCTTCTTCTGCTTCTTCTGCTTCACCCTCCTGACTTCACCTTCTCCTTCTCCTTCTTCTACTTCTTCTGATTCACCCTCCAGACTTCACCTTCTCCTTCTCCTTCTTCTGCTTCTTCTGCTTTACCCTCCAGACTTCACCTTCACCTTCTCCTTCTTCTGCTTCTTCTGCTGCGCCCGCCAGACTTCACCTTCTCCTTCTCCTTCTTCTGCTTCTTCTGCTTCACCTTCCTGACTTCGCCTTCTTCTTCTACTTCTTCTACTTTTTCTGCTTCACCCCCCTGACTTCACCTTCTCCTTCTCCTTCTTCTGCTTCTTCTGATTCACCCTCCTAACTTCACCTTCTCCTTCTCCTTCTTCTGCTTCTTCTGATTCACCCTCCTGACTTCACCTTCTCCTTCTCCTTCTTCTACTCCTTCTGATTCACCCTCCAGACTTCACCATCTCCTTCTCCTTCTTCTGCTTCTTCTGATTCACCCTCCAGACTTCACCTTCTCCTTCTCCTTATTCTGCTTCTTCTGATTCACACTCCAGACTTCACCTTCTCCTTCTCCTTCTTCTACTTCTTCTGATTCACCCTCCAGACTTCAACTTCTCCTTCTCCTTCTTCTGCTTCTTCTGATTCACCCTCCAGACTTCACCTTATCCTTCTCCTTCTTCTGCTTCTTCTGATTCACCCTCCAGACTTCAACTTCTCCTTCTCCTTGTTCTACTTCTTCTGATTCACCTTCCAGACTTCACCTTCTCCTTCTCCTTCTTCTACTTCTTCTGATTCACCCTCCAGACTTCACCTTCTCCTTCTCCTTCTTCTGCTTCTTCTGATTCACCCTCCAGACTTCACCTTCTCCTTCTCCTTCTTCTGCTTCTTCTGATACACCCTCCAGACTTCACCTTCTCCTTCTCCTTCTTCTGCTTCTTCTGGTTCATCCTTCAGACTTCACCTTCTCCTTCTCCTTCTTCTGCTTCTTCTGATTCACCCTCCAGACCTCAACTTCTCCTTCTCCTTCTTCTAATTCTTCTGATTCACCCTCCAGACTTCATCTTCTCCTTCTCCTTCTTCTGCTTCTTCTGATTCACCCTCCAGACTTCACCTTCTCCTTCTTCTGCTTCTTCTGATTCACCCTCCAGACTTCGCCTTCTCCTTCTCCTTCTTCTACTTCTTCTGATTCACCCTCCAGACTTCACCTTCTCCTTCTCCTTCTTCTACTTCTTCTGATTCAACTTCCAGTCTTCACCTTCTCCTTCTCCTTCTTCAACTTCTTCTGATTCACCCTCCAGACTTCGCCTTCTCCTTCTCCTTCTTCTACTTCTTCTGATTCACCCTCCAGACTTCACCTTCTCCTTCTCCTTCTTCTGCTTCTTCTGATTCACCCTCCAGACTTCGCCTTCTCCTTCTCCTTCTTCTACTTCTTCCGCTTCACCCTCCAGACTTCACCTTCTCCTTCTCCTTCTTCTACTTCTTCTGATTCACCCTCCAGACTTCACCTTCTCCTTCCCCTTCTTCTGCTTCTTCTGATTCACCCTCCAGACTTCACCTTCTCCTTCTCCTTATTCTGCTTCTTCTGATTCACCCTCCAGACTTCACCTTCTCCTTCTCCTTCTTCAACTTCTTCTGATTCACCCTCCAGACTTCACCTTCTCCTTCTCCTTCTTCTGCTTCTTCTGATTCACCCTCCAGACTTCACCTCCTCCTTCTCCTTCTTCTGCTTCTTCTGCTTCACCCGCCAGACTTCACCTTCTCCTTCTCCTTCTTCTGCTTCTTCTGCTTCACCCTCCTTACTTCACCTTCTCCTTCTCCTTCTTCTACTTCTTCTGATTCACCCTCCAGACTTCACCTTCTCCTTCTCCTTCTTCTGCTTCTTCTGCTTCACCCTCCAGACTTCACCTTCTCCTTCTCCTTCTTCTGCTTCTTCTGCTTCACCCTCCAGACTTCACCTTCTCCTTCTCCTTCTTCTACTTCTTCTGATTCACCCTCCAGACTTCACCTTCTCCTTCTCCTTCTTCTGCTTCTTCTGATTCACCCTCCAGACTTCACCTTCTCCTTCTCCTTATTCTGCTTCTTCTGATTCACCCTCCAGACTTCACCTTCTCCTTCTCCTTCTTCTACTTCTTCTGATTCATCCTCCAGACTACACCTTCTCCTTCTCCTTCTTCTACTTCTTCTGATTCACCCTCCAGACTTCACCTTCTCCTTCTCCTTCTTCTGCTCCTTTTGATTCACCCTCCAGACTTGACCTTCTCCTTCTCCTTCTACTTCTTCTGATTCACCCTCCAGACTTCACCTCCTCCTTCTCCTTCTTCTACTTCTTCTGATTCACAATCCAGACTTCACCTTCTCCTTCTCCTTCTTCTACTTCTTCTGCTTCTCCCTCCAGACTTCACCTTCTCCTTCTCCTTCTTCTGCTTCTTCTGATTCACCCTCCAGCCTTCACCTTCTCCTTCTCCTTCTTCCACTTCTTCTGATTCACCCTCCAGACTTCACCTTCTCCTTCTCCTTCTTCTACTTCTTCTGATTCACCCTCCAGACTTCATCTTCTCCTTTTCCTTCTTCTACTTCTTCTGATTCACCCTCCTGACTTCACCTTCTCCTTCTTCTGCTTCTTCTGCTTCACCCTCCAGACTTCACCTTCTCCTTCTCCTTCTTATGCTTCTTCTGATTCACCCTCCAGACTTCACGTTCTCCTTCTCCTTCTTCTGCTTCTTCTGATACACCCTCCAGACTTCACCTTCTCCTTCTCTTTCTTCTGCTTCTTCTGGTTCACCCTTCAGACTTCACCTTCTCCTTCTCCTTCTTCTGCTTCTTCTGATTCACCCTCCAGACCTCAACTTCTCCTTCTCCTTCTTCTAATTCTTCTGATTCACCCTCCAGACTTCACCTTCTCCTTCTCCTTCTTCTGCTTCTTCTGATGCACCCTCCAGACTTCGCCTTCTCCTTCTCCTTCTTCTACTTCTTCTGATTCACCCTCCAGACTTCACCTTCTCCTTCTCCTTCTTCTACTTCTTCTGATTCAACCTCCAGACTTCACCTTCTCCTTCTCCTTCTTCAACTTCTTCTGATTCACCCTCCAGACTTCGCCTTCTCCTTCTCCTTCTTCTACTTCTTCTGATTCACCCTCCAGACTTCACCTTCTCCTTCTCCTTCTTCTGCTTCTTCTGATTCACCCTCCAGACTTCGCCTTCTCCTTCTCCTTCTTCTACTTCTTCCGCTTCACCCTCCAGACTTCACCTTCTCCTTCTCCTTCTTCAACTTCTTCTGATTCACCCTCCAGACTTCACCTTCTCCTTCTCCTTCTTCTGCTTCTTCTGATTCACCCTCCAGACTTCACCTCCTCCTTCTCCTTCTTCTGCTTCTTCTGCTTCACCCTCCAGACTTCACCTTCTCCTTCTCCTTCTTCTGCTTCTTCTGCTTCACCCTCCTTACTTCACCTTCTCCTTCTCCTTCTTCTACTTCTTCTGATTCACCCTCCAGACTTCACCTTCTCCTTCTCCTTCTTCTGCTTCTTCTGCTTCACCCTCCAGACTTCACCTTCTCCTTCTCCTTCTTCTGCTTCTTCTGCTTCGCCCTCCAGACTTCACCTTCTCCTTCTCCTTCTTCTACTTCTTCTGCTTCACGCTCCAGACTTCACCTTCTCCTTCTCCTTCTTCTACTTCTTCTGATTCACCCTCCAGACTTCACCTTCTCCTTCTCCTTCTTCTGCTTCTTCTGATTCACCCTCCAGACTTCACCTTCTCCTTCTCCTTATTCTGCTTCTTCTGATTCACCCTCCAGACTTCACCTTCTCCTTCTCCTTCTTCTACTTTTTCTGATTCATCCTCCAGACTACACCTTCTCCTTCTCCTTCTTCTACTTCTTCTGATTCACCCTCCAGACTTCACCTTCTCCTTCTCCTTCTTCTGCTCCTTTTGATTCACCCTCCAGACTTGACCTTCTCCTTCTCCTTCTTCTACTTCTTCTGATTCACCCTCCAGACCTCACCTCCTCCTTCTCCTTCTTCTACTTCTTCTGATTCACAATCCAGACTTCATCTTCTCCTTCTCCTTCTTCTACTTCTTCTGCTTCTCCCTCCAGACTTCACCTTCTCCTTCTCCTTCTTCTGCTTCTTCTGATTCACCCTCCAGACTTCACCTTCTCCTTCTCCTTCTTCCACTTCTTCTGATTCACCCTCCAGACTTCACCTTCTCCTTCTCCTTCTTCTACTTCTTCTGATTCACCCTCCAGACTTCACCTTTTCCTTCTTCTACTTCTTCTGATTCACCCTCCTGATTTCACCTTCTCCTTCTCCTTCTTCTGCTTCTTCTGCTTCACCCTCCAGACTTCACCTTCTCCTTCTCCTTCTTCTGCTTCTTCTGCTTCACCCTCCAGACTTCACCTTCTCCTTCTCCTTCTTCTGCTTCTTCTGCTTCACCCTCCTTACTTCACCTTCTCCTTCTCCTTCTTCTACTTCTTGTGATTCACACTCCAGACTTCACCTTCTCCTTCTCCTTCTTCTGCTTCTTCTGCTTCACCCTCCAGACTTCACCTTCTCCTTCTCCTTCTTCTGCTTCTTCTGCTTCGCCCTCCAGACTTCACCTTCTCCTTCTCCTTCTTCTGCTTCTTCTGCTTCACCCTCCAGATTTCACCTTCTCCTTCTCCTTCTTTTGCTTCTTCTGCTTCACCCTCCTGACTTCACCTTCTCCTTCTCCTTCTTCTACTTCTTCTGATTCACCCTCCAGACTTCACCTTCTCCTTCTCCTTCTTCTGCTTCTTCTGCTTCAGCCTTAGGACTTCACCTTCTCCTTCTCCTCCTTCTGCTTCTTCTGCTGCGCCCTCCAGGCTTCACCGTCTCCATCTCCTTCTTCTGCTTCTTCTGCTTCACCCTCCTGACTTCACCTTCTCCTTCTCCTTCTTCTGCTTCTTCTGCTTCACCCTCCTGACTTCACCTTCTCCTTCTCCTTCTTCTACTTCTTCTGCTTCACCCCCCTGACTTCACCTTCTCCTTCTCCTTCTTCTGCTTCTTCTGATTCACCCTCCTAACTTCACCTTCTCCTTCTCCTTCTTCTGCTTCTTCTGATTCACCCTCCTGACTTCACCTTCTCCTTCTCCTTCTTCTGCTTCTTCTGATTCACCCTCCAGACTTCACCTTCTCCTTCTCCTTCTTCTGCTTCTTCTGATTCACCCTCCAGACTTCACCTTCTCCTTCTCCTTCTTCTGCTTCTTCTGATTCACCCTCCAGACCTCACCTTCTCCTTCTCCTTCTTCTACTTCTTCTGATTCACCCTCCAGATTTCATCTTCTCCTTCTCCTTCTTCTGCTTCTTCTGATTTACGCTCCAGACTTCATCTTCTACTTCTCCTTCTTCTGCTTCTTCTGATTCACCCTCCAGACTTCACCATCTCCTTCTCCTTCTTCCACTTCTTCTGATTCACCCTCCAGACTTCACCTTCTCCTTCTCCTTCTTCTCCTTCTTCTGATTCACCCTCCAGTCTTCACCTTATTCTCCTTCTTCTGCTTCTTCTGCTTCACCCTCCAGACTTCACCTTCTCCTTCTCTTTCTTCTGCTTCTTCTGATTCACCCTCCAGACTTCACCTTCTCCTTCTCCTTCGTCTGATTCTTCTGATTCACCCTCCAGACTTCACCTTCTCCTTCTCCTTCTTCTGCTTCTTCTGATTCACCATCCTGACTTCACC
Source organism: Somniosus microcephalus (assembly GCF_052327205.1). Taxonomy (NCBI): domain Eukaryota; kingdom Metazoa; phylum Chordata; class Chondrichthyes; order Squaliformes; family Somniosidae; genus Somniosus; species Somniosus microcephalus. The sequence goes on along the minus strand of NW_028226205.1, from coordinate 11,790 downwards.
TTCTCCTTCTCCTTCTTCTACTTCTTCTGATTCACCCTCCTGACTTCACCTTCTCCTTCTCCTTCTTCTACTTCTTCTGCTTCACCCTCCAGACTTCACCTTCTCCTTCTCCTTCTTCTACTTCTTCTGATTCACCCTCCAGACTTCACCTTCTCCTTCTCATTCTTCTGCTTCTTCTGATTCACCCTCCAGACTTCACCTTCTCCTTCTCCTTATTCTGCTTCTTCTGATTCACCCTCCAGACTTCACCTTCTCCTTCTCCTTCTTCTGCTTCTTCTGATTCACCCTCCAGACTTCATCTGCTCCTTCTCCTTCTTCTGCTTCTTCTGATTCACCCTCCAGACATCACCTTCTCCTTCTCCTTCTTCTACTTCTTCTGATTCACCCTCCAGACTTAACCTTCTCCTTCTCCTTCTTCTGCTTCTTCTGCTTCACCCTCCAGACTTCACCTTCTCCTTCTCCTTCTTCTACTTCTTCTGATTCACCCTCCAGACTTCACCTTCTCCTTCTCCTTCTTCTGCTTCTTCTGCTTCACCCTCCAGACTTCACCTTCTCCTTCTCCTTCTTCCACTTCTTCTGATTCACCCTCCAGACTTCACCTTCTCCTTCTCCTTCTTCTACATCTTCTGATTCACCCTCCAGACTTCACCTTCTCCTTTTCCTTCTTCTACTTCTTCTGATTCACCCTCCTGACTTCACCTTCCCCTTCTCCTTCTTCTGCTTCTTCTGCTTCACCCTCCAGACTTCACCTCCTCCTTCTCCTTCTTCTGCTTCACCCTCCAGACTTCACCTTCTCCTTCTCCTTCTTCTGCTTCTTCTGCTTCACCCTCCTTACTTCACCTACTCCTTCTCCTTCTTCTACTTCTTCTGATTCACCCTCCAGACTTCACCTTCTCCTTCTCCTTCTTCTGCTTCTTCTGCTTCACCCTCCTGACTTCACCTTCTCCTTCTCCTTCTTCTACTTCTTCTGATTCACCCTCCAGACTTCACCTTCTCCTTCTCCTTCTTCTGCTTCTTCTGATTCACCCTCCAGACTTCACCTCCTCCTTCTCCTTCTTCTGCTTCTTCTGCTTCACCCTCCAGACTTCACCTTCTCCTTCTCCTTCCTCTGCTTCTTCTGCTTCACCCTCCTTACTTCACCTTCTCCTTCTCCTTCTTCTACTTCTTCTGATTCACCCTCCAGACTTCACCTTCTCCTTCTCCTTCTTCTGCTTCTTCTGCTTCACCCTCCAGACTTCACCTTCTCCTTCTCCTTCTTCTACTTCTTCTGCTTCACCCTGCAGACTTCACCTTCTCCTTCTCCTTCTTCTACTTCTTCTGATTCACCCTCCAGACTTCACCTTCTCCTTCTCCTTCTTCTGCTTCTTCTGATTCACCCTCCAGACTTCACCTTCTCCTTCTCCTTCTTCTACTTCTTCTGATTCATCCTCCAGACTACACCTTCTCCTTCTCCTTCTTCTACTTCTTCTGATTCACCCTCCAGACTTCACCTTCTCCTTCTCCTTCTTCTGCTTCTTCTGATTTACGCTCCAGACTTCATCTTCTACTTCTCCTTCTTCTGCTTCTTCTGATTCACCCTCCAGACTTCACCTTCTCCTTCTCCTTCTTCTACTTCTTCTGATTCATCCTCCAGACTACACCTTCTCCTTCTCCTTCTTCTACTTCTTCTGATTCACCCTCCAGACTTCACCTTCTCCTTCTCCTTCTTCTGCTTCTTCTGATTTACGCTCCAGACTTCATCTTCTACTTCTCCTTCTTCTGCTTCTTCTGATTCACCCTCCAGACTTCACCATCTCCTTCTCCTTCTTCCACTTCTTCTGATTCACCCTCCAGACTTCACCTTCTCCTTCTCCTTCTTCTCCTTCTTCTGATTCACCCTCCAGTCTTCACCTTATTCTCCTTCTTCTGCTTCTTCTGCTTCACCCTCCAGACTTCACCTTCTCCTTCTCTTTCTTCTGCTTCTTCTGATTCACCCTCCAGACTACACCTTCTCCTTCTCCTTCGTCTGATTCTTCTGATTCACCCTCCAGACTTCACCTTCTCCTTCTCCTTCTTCTGCTTCTTCTGATTCACCATCCTGACTTCACCTTCTCCTTCTCCTTCTTCTACTTCTTCTGATTCACCCTCCTGACTTCACCTTCTCCTTCTCCTTCTTCTACTTCTTCTGCTTCACCCTCCAGACTTCACCTTCTCCTTCTCCTTCTTCTACTTCTTCTGATTCACCCTCCAGACTTCACCTTCTCCTTCTCCTTCTTCTGCTTCTTCTGATTCACCCTCCAGACTTCACCTTCTCCTTCTCCTTATTCTGCTTCTTCTGATTCACCCTCCAGACTTCACCTTCTCCTTCTCCTTCTTCTGCTTCTTCTGATTCACCCTCCAGACTTCATCTTCTCCTTCTCCTTCTTCTGCTTCTTCTGATTCACCCTCCAGACATCACCTTCTCCTTCTCCTTCTTCTACTTCTTCTGATTCACCCTCCAGACTTAACCTTCTCCTTCTCCTTCTTCTGCTTCTTCTGCTTCACCCTCCAGACTTCACCTTCTCCTTCTCCTTCTTCTACTTCTTCTGATTCACCCTCCAGACTTCACCTTCTCCTTCTCCTTCTTCTGCTTCTTCTGCTTCACCCTCCAGACTTCACCTTCTCCTTCTCCTTCTTCCACTTCTTCTGATTCACCCTCCAGACTTCACCTTCTCCTTCTCCTTCTTCTACATCTTCTGATTCACCCTCCAGACTTCACCTTCTCCTTTTCCTTCTTCTACTTCTTCTGATTCACCCTCCTGACTTCACCTTCCCCTTCTCCTTCTTCTGCTTCTTCTGCTTCACCCTCCAGACTTCACCTCCTCCTTCTCCTTCTTCTGCTTCACCCTCCAGACTTCACCTTCTCCTTCTCCTTCTTCTGCTTCTTCTGCTTCACCCTCCTTACTTCACCTTCTCCTTCTCCTTCTTCTACTTCTTCTGATTCACCCTCCAGACTTCACCTTCTCCTTCTCCTTCTTCTGCTTCTTCTGCTTCACCCTCCAGACTTCACCTTCTCCTTCTCCTTCTTCTGCTTCTTCTGCTTCACCCTCCAGATTTCACCTTCTCCTTCTCCTTCTTCTGCTTCTTCTGCTTCACCCTCCTGACTTCACCTTCTCCTTCTCCTTCTTCTACTTCTTCTGATTCACCCTCCAGACTTCACCTTCTCCTTCTCCTTCTTCTGCTTCTTCTGATTCACCCTCCAGACTTCACCTCCTCCTTCTCCTTCTTCTGCTTCTTCTGCTTCACCCTCCAGACTTCACCTTCTCCTTCTCCTTCCTCTGCTTCTTCTGCTTCACCCTCCTTACTTCACCTTCTCCTTCTCCTTCTTCTACTTCTTCTGATTCACCCTCCAGACTTCACCTTCTCCTTCTCCTTCTTCTGCTTCTTCTGCTTCACCCTCCAGACTTCACCTTCTCCTTCTCCTTCTTCTGCTTCTTCTGCTTCGCCCTCCAGACTTCACCTTCTCCTTCTCCTTCTTCTACTTCTTCTGCTTCACCCTGCAGACTTCACCTTCTCCTTCTCCTTCTTCTACTTCTTCTGATTCACCCTCCAGACTTCACCTTCTCCTTCTCCTTCTTCTGCTTCTTCTGATTCACCCTCCAGACTTCACCTTCTCCTTCTCCTTCTTCTACTTCTTCTGATTCATCCTCCAGACTACACCTTCTCCTTCTCCTTCTTCTACTTCTGATTCACCCTCCAGACTTCACCTTCTCCTTCTCCTTCTTCTGCTCCTTGTGATTCACCCTCCAGACTTGACCTTCTCCTTCTCCTTCTTCTACTTCTTCTGATTCACCCTCCAGACTTCACCTCCTCCTTCTCCTTCTTCTACTTCTTCTGATTCACAATCCAGACTTCACCTTCTCCTTCTCCTTCTTCTACTTCTTCTGCTTCTCCCTCCAGACTTCACCTTCTCCTTCTCCTTCTTCTGCTTCTTCTGATTCACCCTCCAGACTTCACCTTCTCCTTCTCCTTCTTCCACTTCTTCTGATTCACCCTCCAGACTTCACCTTCTCCTTCTCCTTCTTCCTCTTCTTCTGATTCACCCTCCAGACTTCACCTTCTCCTTTTCCTTCTTCTACTTCTTCTGATTCACCCTCCTGACTTCACCTTCAACTTCTCCTTCTTCTGCTTCTTCTGCTTCACCCTCCAGACTTCACCTTCTCCTTCTCCTTCTTCTGCTTCTTCTGCTTCACCCTCCAGACTTCACCTTCTCCTTCTCCTTCTTCTGCTTCTTCTGCTTCACCCTCCTTACTTCACCTTCTCCTTCTCCTTCTTCTACTTCTTGTGATTCACCCTCCAGACTTCACCTTCTCCTTCTCCTTCTTCTGCTTCTTCTGCTTCACCCTCCAGACTTCACCTTCTCCTTCTCCTTCTTCTGCTTCTTCTGCTTCGCCCTCCAGACTTCACCTTCTCCTTCTCCTTCTTCTGCTTCTTCTGCTTCACCCTCCAGATTTCACCTTCTCCTTCTCCTTCTTCTGCTTCTTCTGCTTCACCCTCCTGACTTCACCTTCTCCTTCTCCTTCTTCTACTTCTTCTGATTCACCCTCCAGACTTCACCTTCTCCTTCTCCTTCTTCTGCTTCTTCTGCTTCACCCTTAGGACTTCACCTTCTCCTTCTCCTTCTTCTGCTTCTTCTGCTGCGCCCTCCAGGCTTCACCGTCTCCATCTCCTTCTTCTGCTTCTTCTGCTTCACCCTCCTGACTTCACCTTCTCCTTCTCCTTCTTCTACTTCTTCTGCTTCACCCCCCTGACTTCACCTTCTCCTTCTCCTTCTTCTGCTTCTTCTGATTCACCCTCCTAACTTCACCTTCTCCTTCTCCTTCTTCTGCTTCTTCTGATTCACCCTCCTGACTTCACCTTCTCCTTCTCCTTCTTCTGCTTCTTCTGATTCACCCTCCAGACTTCACCTTCTCCTTCTCCTTCTTCTGCTTCTTCTGATTCACCCTCCAGACTTCACCTTCTCCTTCTCCTTCTTCTGCTTCTTCTGATTCACCCTCCAGACCTCACCTTCTCCTTCTCCTTCTTGTACTTCTTCTGATTCACCCTCCAGACTTCATCTTCTCCTTCTCCTTCTTCTGCTTCTTCTGATTCACGCTCCAGACTTCATCTTCTACTTCTCCTTCTTCTGCTTCTTCTGATTCACCCTCCAGACTTCACCATCTCCTTCTCCTTCTTCTACTTCTTCTGATTCACCCTCCAGACTTCACCTTCTCCTTCTCCTTCTTCTCCTTCTTCTGATTCACCCTCCAGTCTTCACCTTCTTCTCCTTCTTCTGCTTCTTCTGCTTCACCCTCCAGACTTCACCTTCTCCTTCTCTTTCTTCTGCTTCTTCTGATTCACCCTCCAGACTTCACCTTCTCCTTCTCCTTCGTCTGATTCTTCAGATTCACCCTCCAGACTTCACCTTCTCCTTCTCCTTCTTCTGCTTCTTCTGATTCACCCTCCTGACTTCACCTTCTCCTTCTCCTTCTTCTACTTCTTCTGATTCACCCTCCTGACTTCACCTTCTCCTTCTCCTTCTTCTACTTCTTCTGCTTCACTCTCCAGACTTCACCTTCTCCTTCTCCTTCTTCTACTTCTTCTGATTCACCCTCCAGACTTCACCTTCTCCTTCTCCTTCTTCTGCTTCTTCTGATTCACCCTCCAGACTTCACCTTCTCCTTCTCCTTATTCTGCTTCTTCTGATTCACCCTCCAGACTTCACCTTCTCCTTCTCCTTCTTCTGCTTCTTCTGATTCACCCTCCAGACTTCATCTTCTCCTTCTCCTTCTTCTGCTTCTTCTGATTCACCCTCCAGACTTCACCTTCTCCTTCTCCTTCTTCTACTTCTTCTGATTCACCCTCCAGACTTCACCTTCTCCTTCTCCTTCTTCTGCTTCTTCTGCTTCACCCTCCAGACTTCACCTTCTCCTTCTCCTTCTTCTACTTCTTCTGATTCACCCTCCAGACTTCACCTTCTCCTTCTCCTTCTTCTGCTTCTTCTGCTTCACCCTCCAGACTTCACCTTCTCCTTCTCCTTCTTCCACTTCTTCTGATTCACCCTCCAGACTTCACCTTCTCCTTCTCCTTCTTCTACTTCTTCTGATTCATCCTCCAGACTTCACCTTCTCCTTTTCCTTCTTCTACTTCTTCTGATTCACCCTCCTGACTTCACCTTGTCCTTCTCCTTCTTCTGCTTCTTCTGCTTCACCCTCCCGATTTCACCTTCTCCTTCTCCTTCTTCTGCTTCACCCTCCAGACTTCACCTTCTCCTTCTCCTTCTTCTGCTTCTTCTGCTTCACCCTCCTTACTTCACCTTCTCCTTCTCCTTCTTCTACTTCTTCTGATTCACCCTCCAGACTTCACCTTCTCCTTTTCCTTCTTCTGCTTCTTCTGCCTCACCCTCCAGACTTCACCTTCTCCTTCTCCTTCTTCTGCTTCTTCTGCTTCACCCTCCAGATTTCACCTTCTCCTTCTCCTTCTTCTGCTTCTTCTGCTTCACCCTCCTGACTTCACCTTCTCCTTCTCCTTCTTCTACTTCTTCTGATTCACCCTCCAGACTTCACCTTCTCCTTCTCCTTCTTCTGCTTCTTCTGCTTCACCCTTAGGACTTCACCTTCTCCTTCTCCTTCTTCTGCTTCTTCTGCTGCGCCCTCCAGACTTCACCGTCTCCATCTCCTTCTTCTGCTTCTTCTGCTTCACCCTCCTGACTTCACCTTCTACTTCTCCTTCTTCTGCTTCTTCTGCTTCACCCTCCTGACTTCACCTTCTCCTTCTCCTTCTTCTACTTCTTCTGCTTCACCCCCCTGACCTCAACTTCTCCTTCTCCTTCTTCCACTTCTTCTGATTCACCCTCCAGACTTCACCTTCTCCTTCTCCTTCTTCCTCTTCTTCTGATTCACCCTCCAGACTTCACCTTCTCCTTTTCCTTCTTCTACTTCTTCTGATTCACCCTCCTGACTTCACCTTCAACTTCTCCTTCTTCTGCTTCTTCTGCTTCACCCTCCAGACTTCACCTTCTCCTTCTCCTTCTTCTGCTTCTTCTGCTTCACCCTCCAGACTTCACCTTCTCCTTCTCCTTCTTCTGCTTCTTCTGCTTCACCCTCCTTACTTCACCTTCTCCTTCTCCTTCTTCTACTTCTTGTGATTCACCCTCCAGACTTCACCTTCTCCTTCTCCTTCTTCTGCTTCTTCTGCTTCACCCTCCAGACTTCACCTTCTCCTTCTCCTTCTTCTGCTTCTTCTGCTTCGCCCTCCAGACTTCACCTTCTCCTTCTCCTTCTTCTGCTTCTTCTGCTTCACCCTCCAGATTTCACCTTCTCCTTCTCCTTCTTCTGCTTCTTCTGCTTCACCCTTAGGACTTCACCTTCTCCTTCTCCTTCTTCTGCTTCTTCTGCTTCACCCTTAGGACTTCACCTTCTCCTTCTCCTTCTTCTGCTTCTTCTGCAGCGCCCTCCAGGCTTCACCGTCTCCATCTCCTTCTTCTACTTCTTCTGCTTCACCCCCCTGACTTCACCTTCTCCTTCTCCTTCTTCTGCTTCTTCTGATTCACCCTCCTAACTTCACCTTCTCCTTCTCCTTCTTCTGCTTCTTCTGATTCACCCTCCTGACTTCACCTTCTCCTTCTCCTTCTTCTGCTTCTTCTGATTCACCCTCCAGACTTCACCTTCTCCTTCTCCTTCTTCTGCTTCTTCTGATTCACCCTTAGGACTTCACCTTCTCCTTCTCCTTCTTCTGCTTCTTCTGCAGCGCCCTCCAGGCTTCACCGTCTCCATCTCCTTCTTCTACTTCTTCTGCTTCACCCCCCTGACTTCACCTTCTCCTTCTCCTTCTTCTGCTTCTTCTGATTCACCCTCCTAACTTCACCTTCTCCTTCTCCTTCTTCTGCTTCTTCTGATTCACCCTCCTGACTTCACCTTCTCCTTCTCCTTCTTCTGCTTCTTCTGATTCACCCTCCAGACTTCACCTTCTCCTTCTCCTTCTTCTGCTTCTTCTGATTCACCCTCCAGACTTCACCTTCTCCTTCTCCTTCTTCTGCTTCTTCTGATTCACCCTCCAGACCTCACCTTCTCCTTCTCCTTCTTGTACTTCTTCTGATTCACCCTCCAGACTTCATCTTCTCCTTCTCCTTCTTCTGCTTCTTCTGATTCACGCTCCAGACTTCATCTTCTAATTCTCCTTCTTCTGCTTCTTCTGATTCACCCTCCAGACTTCACCATCTCCTTCTCCTTCTTCTACTTCTTCTGATTCACCCTCCAGACTTCACCTTCTCCTTCTCCTTCTTCTCCTTCTTCTGATTCACCCTCCAGTCTTCACCTTCTTCTCCTTCTTCTGCTTCTTCTGCTTCACCCTCCAGACTTCACCTTCTCCTTCTCTTTCTTCTGCTTCTTCTGATTCACCCTCCAGACTTCACCTTCTCCTTCTCCTTCGTCTGATTCTTCAGATTCACCCTCCAGACTTCACCTTCTCCTTCTCCTTCTTCTGCTTCTTCTGATTCACCCTCCTGACTTCACCTTCTCCTTCTCCTTCTTCTACTTCTTCTGATTCACCCTCCTGACTTCACCTTCTCCTTCTCCTTCTTCTACTTCTTCTGCTTCACTCTCCAGACTTCACCTTCTCCTTCTCCTTCTTCTACTTCTTCTGATTCACCCTCCAGACTTCACCTTCTCCTTCTCCTTCTTCTGCTTCTTCTGATTCACCCTCCAGACTTCACCTTCTCCTTCTCCTTATTCTGCTTCTTCTGATTCACCCTTCAGACTTCACCTTCTCCTTCTCCTTCTTCTGCTTCTTCTGATTCACCCTCCAGACTTCATCTTCTCCTTCTCCTTCTTCTGCTTCTTCTGATTCACCCTCCAGACTTCACCTTCTCCTTCTCCTTCTTCTACTTCTTCTGATTCACCCTCCAGACTTCACCTTCTCCTTCTCCTTCTTCTGCTTCTTCTGCTTCACCCTCCAGACTTCACCTTCTCCTTCTCCTTCTTCTACTTCTTCTGATTCACCCTCCAGACTTCACCTTCTCCTTCTCCTTCTTCTGCTTCTTCTGCTTCACCCTCCAGACTTCACCTTCTCCTTCTCCTTCTTCCACTTCTTCTGATTCACCCTCCAGACTTCACCTTCTCCTTCTCCTTCTTCTACTTCTTCTGATTCATCCTCCAGACTTCACCTTCTCCTTTTCCTTCTTCTACTTCTTCTGATTCACCCTCCTGACTTCACCTTGTCCTTCTCCTTCTTCTGCTTCTTCTGCTTCACCCTCCAGATTTCACCTTCTCCTTCTCCTTCTTCTGCTTCACCCTCCAGACTTCACCTTCTCCTTCTCCTTCTTCTGCTTCTTCTGCTTCACCCTCCTTACTTCACCTTCTCCTTCTCCTTCTTCTACTTCTTCTGATTCACCCTCCAGACTTCACCTTCTCCTTTTCCTTCTTCTGCTTCTTCTGCTTCACCCTCCAGACTTCACCTTCTCCTTCTCCTTCTTCTGCTTCTTCTGCTACACCCTCCAGATTTCACCTTCTCCTTCTCCTTCTTCTGCTTCTTCTGCTTCACCCTCCTGACTTCACCTTCTCCTTCTCCTTCTTCTACTTCTTCTGATTCACCCTCCAGACTTCACCTTCTCCTTCTCCTTCTTCTGCTTCTTCTGCTTCACCCTTAGGACTTCACCTTCTCCTTCTCCTTCTTCTGCTTCTTCTGCTGCGCCCTCCAGACTTCACCGTCTCCATCTCCTTCTTCTGCTTCTTCTGCTTCACCCTCCTGACTTCACCTTCTACTTCTCCTTCTTCTGCTTCTTCTGCTTCACCCTCCTGACTTCACCTTCTCCTTCTCCTTCTTCTACTTCTTCTGCTTCACCCCCCTGACCTCAACTTCTCCTTCTCCTTCTTCTGCTTCTTCTGATTCACCCTCCTAACTTCACCTTCTCCTTCTCCTTCTTCTGCTTCTTCTGATTCACCCTCCTGACTTCACCTTCTCCTTCTCCTGCTTCTGCTTCTTCTGATTCACCCTCCAGACTTCACCTTCTCCTTCTCCTTCTTCTGCTTCTTCTGATTCACCCTCCAGACCTCACCTTCTCCTTCTCCTTCTTCTACTTCTTCTGATTCACCCTCCAGACTTCATCTTCTCCTTCTCCTTCTTCTGCTTCTTCTGATTCACGCTCCAGACTTCATCTTCTACTTCTCCTTCTTCTGCTTCTTCTGATTCACCCTCCAGACTTCACCTTCTCCTTCTCTTTCTCCTGCTTCTTCTGATTCACCCTCCAGACTTCACCTTCTCCTTCTCCTTCGTCTGATTCTTCTGATTCACCCTCCAGACTTCACCTTCTCCTTCTCCTTCTTCTGCTTCTTCTGATTCACCCTCCAGACTTCACCTTCTCCTTCTCCTTCTTCTACTTCTTCTGATTCACCCTCCAGACTTCACCTTCTCCTTCTCCTTCTTCTGCTTCTTCTGCTTCACCCTCCTGACTTCACCTTGTCCTTCTCCTTCTTCTGCTTCTTCTGCTTCACCCTCCAGATTTCACCTTCTCCTTCACCTTCTTCTGCTTCACCCTCCAGACTTCACCTTCTCCTTCTCCTTCTTCTGCTTCTTCTGCTTCACCCTCCTTACTTCACCTTCTCCTTCTCCTTCTTCTACTTCTTCTGATTCACCCTCCAGACTTCACCTTCTCCTTTTCCTTCTTCTGCTTCTTCTGCTTCACCCTCCAGACTTCACCTTCTCCTTCTCCTTCTTCTGCTTCTTCTGCTTCACCCTCCAGATTTCACCTTCTCCTTCTCCTTCTTCTGCTTCTTCTGCTTCACCCTCCTGACTTCACCTTCTCCTTCTCCTTCTTCTACTTCTTCTGATTCACCCTCCAGACTTCACCTTCTCCTTCTCCTTCTTCTGCTTCTTCTGCTTCACCCTTAGGACTTCACCTTCTCCTTCTCCTTCTTCTGCTTCTTCTGCTGCGCCCTCCAGACTTCACCATCTCCATCTCCTTCTTCTGCTTCTTCTGCTTCACCCTCCTGACTTCACCTTCTCCTTCTCCTTCTTCTGCTTCTTCTGCTTCACCCTCCTGACTTCACCTTCTCCTTCTCCTTCTTCTACTTCTTCTGCTTCACCCCCCTGACCTCAACTTCTCCTTCTCCTTCTTCTGCTTCTTCTGATTCACCCTCCTAACTTCACCTTCTCCTTCTCCTTCTTCTGCTTCTTCTGATTCACCCTCCTGACTTCACCTTCTCCTTCTCCTTTTTCTGCTTCTTCTGATTCACCCTCCAGACTTCACCTTCTCCTTCTCCTGCTTCTGCTTCTTCTGATTCACCCTCCAGACTTCACCTTCTCCTTCTCCTTCTTCTGCTTCTTCTGATTCACCCTCCAGACCTCACCTTCTCCTTCTCCTTCTTCTACTTCTTCTGATTCACCCTCCAGACTTCATCTTCTCCTTCTCCTTCTTCTGCTTCTTCTGATTCACGCTCCAGACTTCATCTTCTACTTCTCCTTCTTCTGCTTCTTCTGATTCACCCTCCAGACTTCACCTTCTCCTTCTCTTTCTTCTGCTTCTTCTGATTCACCCTCCAGACTTCACCTTCTCCTTCTCCTTCGTCTGATTCTTCTGATTCACCCTCCAGACTTCACCTTCTCCTTCTCCTTCTTCTGCTTCTTCTGATTCACCCTCCTGACTTCACCTTCTCCTTCTCCTTCTTCTGCTTCTTCTGATTCACCCTCCAGACTTCATCTTCTCCTTCTCCTTCTTCTGCTTCTTCTGATTCACCCTCCAGACTTCACCTTCTCCTTCTCCTTCTTCTACTTCTTCTGATTCACCCTCCAGACTTC
>NW_028226204.1:0-62485 GCF_052327205.1 Somniosus microcephalus | reverse complement strand
AAACAGTCACTCCCAAACACTCCGATCCAGTTCAAAACACGACATAACTCAAAAACACTTCAAACACTTCACAACACTTCTAATCAGTCCAAAAATACTCGGTTCAAAACAGTCACTCCCAAACGCTCCAATCCGCTCCAAAACACTTCAAAACACGACATAACTAAATAACACCAGAACACTCCACAACACTCCACAACTGTCCAAAACACACCAAAACACTCCAAAAAAATATAAAACACTACAAAATACTCACAAACAATCGAAAATTCTCGCTTCTAAACATTCAATCCAAAATACTCCAAAACACTTGGTTCAAAACACTCGCTCCCAAACACTCCAATCCACTCCAAAACACTTCAAAACACGACATAACTCAAAAACACACCAGAGCACTCCACAACACTCCAAATCAGTCCAAAATACACCAAAACACCAAAACACTCCAAAACAATATAAAACACTCCAAAACACTCCCAAACACACGAAAAGTTTCGCTTCTAAACATTCAATCCAAAATACACCAAAACACACGGTTCAAAACAGTCACTCCCAAACACTCCAATCCACTCCAAAACAGTCCAAAACAGCACAACACTCCAAAACAATACAAAAATTCCCAAATTCTCGCTTCTAAACATTCTATCCAAAACACTCCAATACACTACAAAACATTCCGACACACTCCCAAACACTCCAAAACAGTCCCATACACTAAGAAACACTTCAAACCCTCCATAACACTCCAAAACACTCCAAAACACACTCACTCCAAAACACTCAACAGCACACCAAAACGATTCAAAACACACTAAAAGTGTCCAAAACACTCCCAAACGCTCCAGAAGAGTCCCATATACTTCGAAACCCTCTAAAACACTCCAAAACACTCGCTTCAAAAGAGACACTCCCAAACACTCCAATCCACTTCAAAACACGACATAACTCAAAAACACACTAGAACACTCCACAACACTGCAAAACAGTCCAAAACACTCGGTTCAAAACAGTCACTCCCAAACACTCCAATCCACTCCAAAACACTTCAGAACACGACATAAATCAAAAACACACCAGAGCACTCCACAACACTCCAAAACAGTCCAAGACACACCAAAACACCAAAACACTCCAAAACAATATAAGACACTCCAAAACACTAGAAAATTCTCGCTTCTAAATATTCAATCCAAAATACTCCAAAACACTCGGTTCAAAACAGTGACTCCGAAACACTCCAATCCACTCCAAAACAGTCCAAAACACCACAAGACTCCAAAACAATACAAAAATTCCCAAATTCTCGCTTCTATCCATAACACTCCAATACACTACAAAACACTCCGACACACTCCCAAACAGTCCAAAACAGTCCCATACACTAAGAAACACTTCAAACCCTCCACAACACTCCAAAACACTCCAAGACACATTAACTCCAAAACACTCAACAGCACACCAAAACGATTCAAAACACACTAAAAGAGTCCAAAACACTCCCAAACACTCCAGAAGAGTCCCATATACTTCGAAACCCTCTAAAACACTCCAAAACACTCGCTTCAAAAGAGACACTCCCAAACACTCCAATCCACTTCAAAACACGACATAACTCAAAAACATACCAGAACACTCCACAACACTGCAAAACAGTCCAAATCACTCGGTTCAAAACAGTCACTCCCAAACACTCCAATCCACTCCAAAACACTTCAGAACACGACATAAAACAAAAACACACCAGAGCACTCCACAACACTCCAAAACAAGTCCAAGACACACCAAAAGACCAAAACACTCCAAAAAATATAAAACACTCCCAAACACTCGAAAATTCTCGCTTCTAAACACTCAATCCAAAACACTACAAAACACTGCACAACACTGCACAACACTCGAACACACTGCCAAACTCTCCAAAACAGTCCCATACACAACGAAACACTTGAAAGCACTTCACAACACTCCAAAACAGTCCAAAAAAACACTCGGTTCAAAACAGTTACGGCCAAACACTCCAATCCGCTCCAAAACACTTCAAAACACGACATAATTAAATAACACAAGAACACTCCACAACACTCCACAACAGTCCAAAACACACCAAAACACTGCAAAAGAATATAAAACACTACAAAATACTTACAAACAATCGAAAATTCTCGTTTCTAAACATTCAATCCAAAATACTCCAAAACACTCGGTTCAAAACAGTCACTCCCAAAAACTCCAGTCCACTCCAAGGCAGTCCAAAACACACCAAAACACCACAACACTCCAAAACAATATAAAACACTCCAAAACACTCCCAAACACTCGAAAATTCTCGCTTCTAAACATTCAATCCAAAATACTCCAAAACACTCGGTTCAAAACAGTGACTCCGAAACACTCCAATCCACTCCAAAACAGTCCAAAACACCACAACACTCCAAAACAATACAAAAATTCCCAAATTCTCGCTTCTATCCATAACACTCCAATACACTACAAAACATTCCGACACACTCCCAAACACTCCAAAACAGTCCCATACACTAAGAAACACTTCAAACCCTCCATAACACTCCAAAACACTCCAAAACACACTCACTCCAAAACACTCAACAGCACACGAAAACGATTCAGAACATACTAAAAGCGTCCAAAACACTCCCAAACACTCCAGAAGAGTCCCATACACTTCGAAACCCTCTAAAACACTCCAAAACACTCGCTTCAAAACATTCAATCCCAAACACTCCGATCCACTTTAAAACAAGACATAACTCAAAAACACACCAGAACACTCCACAACACTCCAAAACAGTCCAAAAAACACCAAAACACTCCAAAACAAAAAAAAACACTACAAAATACTCACAAACAATTGAAAATTCTCGCTTCTAAACATTCAATCCAAAATACTCCAAAACACTCGCTTCAAAAGATTCACTCCCAAACACTCCGATCCAGTTGAAAACACGACATAACTCAAAAACACACCAGAACACTCCACAAAACTGCAAAACAGTCCAAAACACTCGGTTCAAAACAGTCACTCCCAAACACTCCGATCCAGTTCAAAACACGACATAACTCAAAAACACTTCAAACACTTCACAACACTTCTAATCAGTCCAAAAATACTCGGTTCAAAACAGTCACTCCCAAACGCTCCAATCCGCTCCAAAACACTTCAAAACACGACATAACTAAATAACACCAGAACACTCCACAACACTCCACAACTGTCCAAAACACACCAAAACACTCCAAAAAAATATAAAACACTACAAAATACTCACAAACAATCGAAAATTCTCGCTTCTAAACATTCAATCCAAAATACTCCAAAACACTCGGTTCAAAACAGTGACTCCGAAACACTCCAATCCACTCCAAAACAGTCCAAAACACCACAACACTCCAAAACAATACAAAAATTCCCAAATTCTCGCTTCTATCCATAACACTCCAATACACTACAAAACATTCCGGCACACTCCCAAACACTCCAAAACAGTCCCATACACTAAGAAACACTTCAAACCCTCCATAACACTCCAAAACACTCCAAAACACACTCACTCCAAAACACTCAACAGCACACGAAAACGATTCAGAACATACTAAAAGCGTCCAAAACACTCCCAAACACTCCAGAAGAGTCCCATACACTTCGAAACCCTCTAAAACACTCCAAAACACTCGCTTCAAAACATTCAATCCCAAACACTCCGATCCACTTTAAAACAAGACATAACTCAAAAACACACCAGAACACTCCACAACACTCCAAAACAGTCCAAAAAACACCAAAACACTCCAAAACAAAAAAAAACACTACAAAATACTCACAAACAATTGAAAATTCTCGCTTCTAAACATTCAATCCAAAATACTCCAAAACACTCGCTTCAAAAGATTCACTCCCAAACACTCCGATCCAGTTGAAAACACGACATAACTCAAAAACACACCAGAACACTCCACAAAACTGCAAAACAGTCCAAAACACTCGGTTCAAAACAGTCACTCCCAAACACTCCGATCCAGTTCAAAACACGACATAACTCAAAAACACTTCAAACACTTCACAACACTTCTAATCAGTCCAAAAATACTCGGTTCAAAACAGTCACTCCCAAACGCTCCAATCCGCTCCAAAACACTTCAAAACACGACATAACTAAATAACACCAGAACACTCCACAACACTCCACAACTGTCCAAAACACACCAAAACACTCCAAAAAAATATAAAACACTACAAAATACTCACAAACAATCGAAAATTCTCGCTTCTAAACATTCAATCCAAAATACTCCAAAACACTTGGTTCAAAACACTCGCTCCCAAACACTCCAATCCACTCCAAAACACTTCAAAACACGACATAACTCAAAAACACACCAGAGCACTCCACAACACTCCAAATCAGTCCAAAATACACCAAAACACCAAAACACTCCAAAACAATATAAAACACTCCAAAACACTCCCAAACACACGAAAAGTTTCGCTTCTAAACATTCAATCCAAAATACACCAAAACACACGGTTCAAAACAGTCACTCCCAAACACTCCAATCCACTCCAAAACAGTCCAAAACAGCACAACACTCCAAAACAATACAAAAATTCCCAAATTCTCGCTTCTAAACATTCTATCCAAAACACTCCAATACACTACAAAACATTCCGACACACTCCCAAACACTCCAAAACAGTCCCATACACTAAGAAACACTTCAAACCCTCCATAACACTCCAAAACACTCCAAAACACACTCACTCCAAAACACTCAACAGCACACCAAAACGATTCAAAACACACTAAAAGTGTCCAAAACACTCCCAAACGCTCCAGAAGAGTCCCATATACTTCGAAACCCTCTAAAACACTCCAAAACACTCGCTTCAAAAGAGACACTCCCAAACACTCCAATCCACTTCAAAACACGACATAACTCAAAAACACACTAGAACACTCCACAACACTGCAAAACAGTCCAAAACACTCGGTTCAAAACAGTCACTCCCAAACACTCCAATCCACTCCAAAACACTTCAGAACACGACATAAATCAAAAACACACCAGAGCACTCCACAACACTCCAAAACAGTCCAAGACACACCAAAACACCAAAACACTCCAAAACAATATAAGACACTCCAAAACACTAGAAAATTCTCGCTTCTAAATATTCAATCCAAAATACTCCAAAACACTCGGTTCAAAACAGTGACTCCGAAACACTCCAATCCACTCCAAAACAGTCCAAAACACCACAAGACTCCAAAACAATACAAAAATTCCCAAATTCTCGCTTCTATCCATAACACTCCAATACACTACAAAACACTCCGACACACTCCCAAACAGTCCAAAACAGTCCCATACACTAAGAAACACTTCAAACCCTCCACAACACTCCAAAACACTCCAAGACACATTAACTCCAAAACACTCAACAGCACACCAAAACGATTCAAAACACACTAAAAGAGTCCAAAACACTCCCAAACACTCCAGAAGAGTCCCATATACTTCGAAACCCTCTAAAACACTCCAAAACACTCGCTTCAAAAGAGACACTCCCAAACACTCCAATCCACTTCAAAACACGACATAACTCAAAAACATACCAGAACACTCCACAACACTGCAAAACAGTCCAAATCACTCGGTTCAAAACAGTCACTCCCAAACACTCCAATCCACTCCAAAACACTTCAGAACACGACATAAAACAAAAACACACCAGAGCACTCCACAACACTCCAAAACAGTCCAAGACACACCAAAAGACCAAAACACTCCAAAAAATATAAAACACTCCCAAACACTCGAAAATTCTCGCTTCTAAACACTCAATCCAAAACACTACAAAACACTGCACAACACTGCACAACACTCGAACACACTGCCAAACTCTCCAAAACAGTCCCATACACAACGAAACACTTGAAAGCACTTCACAACACTCCAAAACAGTCCAAAAAACACTCGGTTCAAAACAGTTACGGCCAAACACTCCAATCCGCTCCAAAACACTTCAAAACACGACATAATTAAATAACACAAGAACACTCCACAACACTCCACAACAGTCCAAAACACACCAAAACACTGCAAAAGAATATAAAACACTACAAAATACTCACAAACAATCGAAAATTCTCGTTTCTAAACATTCAATCCAAAATACTCCAAAACACTCGGTTCAAAACAGTCACTCCCAAAAACTCCAGTCCACTCCAAGGCAGTCCAAAACACACCAAAACACCACAACACTCCAAAACAATATAAAACACTCCAAAACACTCCCAAACACTCGAAAATTCTCGCTTCTAAACATTCAATCCAAAATACTCCAAAACACTCGGTTCAAAACAGTGACTCCGAAACACTCCAATCCACTCCAAAACAGTCCAAAACACCACAACACTCCAAAACAATACAAAAATTCCCAAATTCTCGCTTCTATCCATAACACTCCAATACACTACAAAACATTCCGACACACTCCCAAACACTCCAAAACAGTCCCATACACTAAGAAACACTTCAAACCCTCCATAACACTCCAAAACACTCCAAAACACACTCACTCCAAAACACTCAACAGCACACGAAAACGATTCAGAACATACTAAAAGCGTCCAAAACACTCCCAAACACTCCAGAAGAGTCCCATACACTTCGAAACCCTCTAAAACACTCCAAAACACTCGCTTCAAAACATTCAATCCCAAACACTCCGATCCACTTTAAAACAAGACATAACTCAAAAACACACCAGAACACTCCACAACACTCCAAAACAGTCCAAAAAACACCAAAACACTCCAAAACAAAAAAAAACACTACAAAATACTCACAAACAATTGAAAATTCTCGCTTCTAAACATTCAATCCAAAATACTCCAAAACACTCGCTTCAAAAGATTCACTCCCAAACACTCCGATCCAGTTGAAAACACGACATAACTCAAAAACACACCAGAACACTCCACAAAACTGCAAAACAGTCCAAAACACTCGGTTCAAAACAGTCACTCCCAAACACTCCGATCCAGTTCAAAACACGACATAACTCAAAAACACTTCAAACACTTCACAACACTTCTAATCAGTCCAAAAATACTCGGTTCAAAACAGTCACTCCCAAACGCTCCAATCCGCTCCAAAACACTTCAAAACACGACATAACTAAATAACACCAGAACACTCCACAACACTCCACAACTGTCCAAAACACACCAAAACACTCCAAAAAAATATAAAACACTACAAAATACTCACAAACAATCGAAAATTCTCGCTTCTAAACATTCAATCCAAAATACTCCAAAACACTTGGTTCAAAACACTCGCTCCCAAACACTCCAATCCACTCCAAAACACTTCAAAACACGACATAACTCAAAAACACACCAGAGCACTCCACAACACTCCAAATCAGTCCAAAATACACCAAAACACCAAAACACTCCAAAACAATATAAAACACTCCAAAACACTCCCAAACACACGAAAAGTTTCGCTTCTAAACATTCAATCCAAAATACACCAAAACACACGGTTCAAAACAGTCACTCCCAAACACTCCAATCCACTCCAAAACAGTCCAAAACAGCACAACACTCCAAAACAATACAAAAATTCCCAAATTCTCGCTTCTAAACATTCTATCCAAAACACTCCAATACACTACAAAACATTCCGACACACTCCCAAACACTCCAAAACAGTCCCATACACTAAGAAACACTTCAAACCCTCCATAACACTCCAAAACACTCCAAAACACACTCACTCCAAAACACTCAACAGCACACCAAAACGATTCAAAACACACTAAAAGTGTCCAAAACACTCCCAAACGCTCCAGAAGAGTCCCATATACTTCGAAACCCTCTAAAACACTCCAAAACACTCGCTTCAAAAGAGACACTCCCAAACACTCCAATCCACTTCAAAACACGACATAACTCAAAAACACACTAGAACACTCCACAACACTGCAAAACAGTCCAAAACACTCGGTTCAAAACAGTCACTCCCAAACACTCCAATCCACTCCAAAACACTTCAGAACACGACATAAATCAAAAACACACCAGAGCACTCCACAACACTCCAAAACAGTCCAAGACACACCAAAACACCAAAACACTCCAAAACAATATAAGACACTCCAAAACACTAGAAAATTCTCGCTTCTAAATATTCAATCCAAAATACTCCAAAACACTCGGTTCAAAACAGTGACTCCGAAACACTCCAATCCACTCCAAAACAGTCCAAAACACCACAAGACTCCAAAACAATACAAAAATTCCCAAATTCTCGCTTCTATCCATAACACTCCAATACACTACAAAACACTCCGACACACTCCCAAACAGTCCAAAACAGTCCCATACACTAAGAAACACTTCAAACCCTCCACAACACTCCAAAACACTCCAAGACACATTAACTCCAAAACACTCAACAGCACACCAAAACGATTCAAAACACACTAAAAGAGTCCAAAACACTCCCAAACACTCCAGAAGAGTCCCATATACTTCGAAACCCTCTAAAACACTCCAAAACACTCGCTTCAAAAGAGACACTCCCAAACACTCCAATCCACTTCAAAACACGACATAACTCAAAAACATACCAGAACACTCCACAACACTGCAAAACAGTCCAAATCACTCGGTTCAAAACAGTCACTCCCAAACACTCCAATCCACTCCAAAACACTTCAGAACACGACATAAAACAAAAACACACCAGAGCACTCCACAACACTCCAAAACAGTCCAAGACACACCAAAAGACCAAAACACTCCAAAAAATATAAAACACTCCCAAACACTCGAAAATTCTCGCTTCTAAACACTCAATCCAAAACACTACAAAACACTGCACAACACTGCACAACACTCGAACACACTGCCAAACTCTCCAAAACAGTCCCATACACAACGAAACACTTGAAAGCACTTCACAACACTCCAAAACAGTCCAAAAAACACTCGGTTCAAAACAGTTACGGCCAAACACTCCAATCCGCTCCAAAACACTTCAAAACACGACATAATTAAATAACACAAGAACACTCCACAACACTCCACAACAGTCCAAAACACACCAAAACACTGCAAAAGAATATAAAACACTACAAAATACTCACAAACAATCGAAAATTCTCGTTTCTAAACATTCAATCCAAAATACTCCAAAACACTCGGTTCAAAACAGTCACTCCCAAAAACTCCAGTCCACTCCAAGGCAGTCCAAAACACCACAACACTCCAAAACAATACAAAAATTCCCAAATTCTCGCTTCTATCCATAACACTCCAATACACTACAAAACATTCCGACACACTCCCAAACACTCCAAAACAGTCCCATACACTAAGAAACACTTCAAACCCTCCATAACACTCCAAAACACTCCAAAACACACTCACTCCAAAACACTCAACAGCACACGAAAACGATTCAGAACTTACTAAAAGCGTCCAAAACACTCCCAAACACTCCAGAAGAGTCCCATACACTTCGAAACCCTCTAAAACACTCCAAAACACTCGCTTCAAAACATTCAATCCCAAACACTCCGATCCACTTTAAAACAAGACATAACTCAAAAACACACCAGAACACTCCACAACACTCCAAAACAGTCCAAAAAACACCAAAACACTCCAAAACAAAAAACAACACTACAAAATACTCACAAACAATTGAAAATTCTCGCTTCTAAACATTCAATCCAAAATACTCCAAAACACTCGCTTCAAAAGATTCACTCCCAAACACTCCGATCCAGTTCAAAACACGACATAACTCAAAAACACTTCAAACACTTCACAACACTTCTAATCAGTCCAAAAATACTCGGTTCAAAACAGTCACTCCCAAACGCTCCAATCCGCTCCAAAACACTTCAAAACACGACATAACTAAATAACACCAGAACACTCCACAACACTCCACAACTGTCCAAAACACACCAAAACACTCCAAAAAAATATAAAACACTACAAAATACTCACAAACAATCGAAAATTCTCGCTTCTAAACATTCAATCCAAAATACTCCAAAACACTTGGTTCAAAACACTCGCTCCCAAACACTCCAATCCACTCCAAAACACTTCAAAACACGACATAACTCAAAAACACACCAGAGCACTCCACAACACTCCAAATCAGTCCAAAATACACCAAAACACCAAAACACTCCAAAACAATATAAAACACTCCAAAACACTCCCAAACACACGAAAAGTTTCGCTTCTAAACATTCAATCCAAAATACACCAAAACACACGGTTCAAAACAGTCACTCCCAAACACTCCAATCCACTCCAAAACAGTCCAAAACAGCACAACACTCCAAAACAATACAAAAATTCCCAAATTCTCGCTTCTAAACATTCTATCCAAAACACTCCAATACACTACAAAACATTCCGACACACTCCCAAACACTCCAAAACAGTCCCATACACTAAGAAACACTTCAAACCCTCCATAACACTCCAAAACACTCCAAAACACACTCACTCCAAAACACTCAACAGCACACCAAAACGATTCAAAACACACTAAAAGTGTCCAAAACACTCCCAAACACTCCAGAAGAGTCCCATACACATCGAAACCCTCTAAAACACTACAAAACACTCGCTTCAAAACATTCAATCCCAAACACTCCGATCCACTTCAAAACACGACATAACTCAAAAACATACCAGAACACTCCACAACACTGCAAAACAGTCCAAAACAATCGGTTCAAAACAGTCACTCCCAAACACTCCAATCCACTCCAAAACACTTCAGAACACGACATAAAACAAAAACACACCAGAGCACTCCACAACACTCCAAAACAGTCCAAGACACACCAAAAGACCAAAACACTCCAAAAAATATAAAACACTCCCAAACACTCGAAAATTCTCGCTTCTAAACACTCAATCCAAAACACTACAAAACACTGCACAACACTGCACAACACTCGAACACACTGCCAAACTCTCCAAAACAGTCCCATACACAACGAAACACTTGAAAGCACTTCACAACACTCCAAAACAGTCCAAAAAACACTCGGTTCAAAACAGTTACGGCCAAACACTCCAATCCGCTCCAAAACACTTCAAAACACGACATAATTAAATAACACAAGAACACTCCACAACACTCCACAACAGTCCAAAACACACCAAAACACTGCAAAAGAATATAAAACACTACAAAATACTCACAAACAATCGAAAATTCTCGTTTCTAAACATTCAATCCAAAATACTCCAAAACACTCGGTTCAAAACAGTCACTCCCAAAAACTCCAGTCCACTCCAAGGCAGTCCAAAACACACCAAAACACCACAACACTCCAAAACAATATAAAACACTCCAAAACACTCCCAAACACTCGAAAATTCTCGCTTCTAAACATTCAATCCAAAATACTCCAAAACACTCGGTTCAAAACAGTGACTCCGAAACACTCCAATCCACTCCAAAACAGTCCAAAACACCACAACACTCCAAAACAATACAAAAATTCCCAAATTCTCGCTTCTATCCATAACACTCCAATACACTACAAAACATTCCGACACACTCCCAAACACTCCAAAACAGTCCCATACACTAAGAAACACTTCAAACCCTCCATAACACTCCAAAACACTCCAAAACACACTCACTCCAAAACACTCAACAGCACACGAAAACGATTCAGAACTTACTAAAAGCGTCCAAAACACTCCCAAACACTCCAGAAGAGTCCCATACACTTCGAAACCCTCTAAAACACTCCAAAACACTCGCTTCAAAACATTCAATCCCAAACACTCCGATCCACTTTAAAACAAGACATAACTCAAAAACACACCAGAACACTCCACAACACTCCAAAACAGTCCAAAAAACACCAAAACACTCCAAAACAAAAAAAAACACTACAAAATACTCACAAACAATTGAAAATTCTCGCTTCTAAACATTCAATCCAAAATACTCCAAAACACTCGCTTCAAAAGATTCACTCCCAAACACTCCGATCCAGTTCAAAACACGACATAACTCAAAAACACTTCAAACACTTCACAACACTTCTAATCAGTCCAAAAATACTCGGTTCAAAACAGTCACTCCCAAACGCTCCAATCCGCTCCAAAACACTTCAAAACACGACATAACTAAATAACACCAGAACACTCCACAACACTCCACAACTGTCCAAAACACACCAAAACACTCCAAAAAAATATAAAACACTACAAAATACTCACAAACAATCGAAAATTCTCGCTTCTAAACATTCAATCCAAAATACTCCAAAACACTTGGTTCAAAACACTCGCTCCCAAACACTCCAATCCACTCCAAAACACTTCAAAACACGACATAACTCAAAAACACACCAGAGCACTCCACAACACTCCAAATCAGTCCAAAATACACCAAAACACCAAAACACTCCAAAACAATATAAAACACTCCAAAACACTCCCAAACACACGAAAAGTTTCGCTTCTAAACATTCAATCCAAAATACACCAAAACACACGGTTCAAAACAGTCACTCCCAAACACTCCAATCCACTCCAAAACAGTCCAAAACAGCACAACACTCCAAAACAATACAAAAATTCCCAAATTCTCGCTTCTAAACATTCTATCCAAAACACTCCAATACACTACAAAACATTCCGACACACTCCCAAACACTCCAAAACAGTCCCATACACTAAGAAACACTTCAAACCCTCCATAACACTCCAAAACACTCCAAAACACACTCACTCCAAAACACTCAACAGCACACCAAAACGATTCAAAACACACTAAAAGTGTCCAAAACACTCCCAAACACTCCAGAAGAGTCCCATACACATCGAAACCCTCTAAAACACTACAAAACACTCGCTTCAAAACATTCAATCCCAAACACTCCGATCCACTTCAAAACACGACATAACTCAAAAACATACCAGAACACTCCACAACACTGCAAAACAGTCCAAAACAATCGGTTCAAAACAGTCACTCCCAAACACTCCAATCCACTCCAAAACACTTCAGAACACGACATAAATCAAAAACACACCAGAGCACTCCACAACACTCCAAAACAGTCCAAAACACACCAAAACACTCCAAAACAAAAAAAAAACACTACAAAATACTCACAAACAATCGAATATTCTCGCTTCTAAACATTCAATCCAAAATACTCCAAAACACTCGCATCAAAAGATTCACTCCCAAACACTCCGATCCAGTTCAAAACACGACATAATTCAAAAACACACCAGAACACTCCACAACACTGCAAAACAGTCCAAAACACTCGGTTCAAAACAATCACTCCCAAACACTCCAATCCACTCCAAAACACTTCAGAACACGACAGAACTCAAATACACACCAGAGCACTCCACAACACTCCAAAACAGTCCAAGACACACCAAAAGAGCAAAACACTCCAAAAAATATAAAACACTCCCAAACACTCGAAAATTCTCGCTTCTAAACATTCAATCCAAAATACTCCAAAACACTCGGTTCAAAACAGTCACTCCCAAACACTCCAATCCACTCCAAAACACTTCAGAACACGACATAAACCAAATGCACACCAGAACACTCCACAACACTCCAAAACAGCCCAAGACACACCAAAAGACCAAAACACTCCAAAAAATATAAAACACTCCCAAACACTCGAAAATTCTCGCTTCTAAACACTCAATCCAAAACACTCCAACACACTACAAAACACTGCACAACACTCCAACACACTTCCCAACTCTCCAAAACAGTCCCATACACAACGAAACACTTCAAAACACTTCACAACACTCCAAATCAGTCCAAAAATACTTGGTTCAAAACAGTCACTCCCAAACGCTCCAATCCGCTCCAAAACACTTCAAAACACGACATAACTAAATAACACCAGAACACTCCACAACACTCCACAACAGTCCAAAACACACCAAAACACCACAACACTCCAAAACAATACAAAAATTCCCAAATTCTCGCTTCTATCCATAACACTCCAATACACTACAAAACACTCCGACACACTCCCAAACAGTCCAAAACAGTCCCATACACTAAGAAACACTCAAACCCTCCACAACACTCCAAAACACTCCAAGACACACTTACTCCAAAACACTCAACAGCACACCAAAACGATTCAAAACACACTAAAAGAGTGCAAAACACTCCCAAACGCTCCAGAAGAGTCCCATATACTTCGAAACCCTCTAAAACACTCCAAAACACTCGCTTCAAAAGAGACACTCCCAAACACTCCAATCCACTTCAAAACACGACATAACTCAAAAACACACCAGAACACTCCACAACACTGCAAAACAGTCCAAAACACTCGGTTCAAAACAGTCACTCCCAAACACTCCAATCCACTCCAAAACACTTCAGAACACGACATAAATCAAAAACACACCAGAGCACTCCACAACACTCCAAAACAGTCCAAGACACACCAAAACACCAAAACACTCCAAAACAATATAAGACACTCCAAAACACTAGAAAATTCTCGCTTCTAAATATTCAATCCAAAATACTCCAAAACACTCGGTTCAAAACAGTGACTCCGAAACACTCCAATCCACTCCAAAACAGTCCAAAACACCACAACACTCCAAAACAATACAAAAATTCCCAAATTCTCGCTTCTATCCATAACACTCCAATACACTACAAAACACTCCGACACACTCCCAAACAGTCCAAAACAGTCCCATACACTAAGAAACACTTCAAACCCTCCACAACACTCCAAAACACTCCAAGACACATTAACTCCAAAACACTCAACGGCACACCAAAACGATTCAAAACACACTAAAAGAGTCCAAAACACTCCCAAACACTCCAGAAGAGTCCCATATACTTCGAAACCCTCTAAAACACTCCAAAACACTCGCTTCAAAAGAGACACTCCCAAACACTCCAATCCACTTCAAAACACGACATAACTCAAAAACATACCAGAACACTCCACAACACTGCAAAACAGTCCAAATCACGGTTCAAAACAGTCACTCCCAAACACTCCAATCCACTCCAAAACACTTCAGAACACGACATAAAACAAAAACACACCAGAGCACTCCACAACACTCCAAAACAGTCCAAGACACACCAAAAGACCAAAACACTCCAAAAAATATAAAACACTCCCAAACACTCGAAAATTCTCGCTTCTAAACACTCAATCCAAAACACTACAAAACACTGCACAACACTGCACAACACTCGAACACACTGCCAAACTCTCCAAAACAGTCCCATACACAACGAAACACTTGAAAGCACTTCACAACACTCCAAAACAGTCCAAAAAACACTCGGTTCAAAACAGTTACGGCCAAACACTCCAATCCGCTCCAAAACACTTCAAAACACGACATAATTAAATAACACAAGAACACTCCACAACACTCCACAACAGTCCAAAACACACCAAAACACTGCAAAAGAATATAAAACACTACAAAATACTCACAAACAATCGAAAATTCTCGCTTCTAAACATTCAATCCAAAATACTCCAAAACACTCGCTTCAAAAGATTCACTCCCAAACACTCCGATCTAGTTGAAAACACGACATAACTCAAAAACACACCAGAACACTCCACAAAACTGCAAAACAGTCCAAAACACTCGGTTCAAAACAGTCACTCCCAAACACTCCGATCCAGTTCAAAACACGACATAACTCAAAAACACTTCAAACACTTCACAACACTTCTAATCAGTCCAAAAATACTCGGTTCAAAACAGTCACTCCCAAACGCTCCAATCCGCTCCAAAACACTTCAAAACACGACATAACTAAATAACACCAGAACACTCCAAAACACTCCACAACTGTCCAAAACACACCAAAACACTCCAAAAAAATATAAAACACTACAAAATACTCACAAACAATCGAAAATTCTCGCTTCTAAACATTCAATCCAAAATACTCCAAAACACTCGGTTCAAAACAGTCACTCCCAAACACTCCAATCCACTCCAAAACACTTCAGAACACGACATAAATCAAAAACACACCAGAGCACTCCACAACACTCCAAAACAGTCCAAGACACACCAAAACACCAAAACACTCCAAAACAATATAAGACACTCCAAAACACTAGAAAATTCTCGCTTCTAAATATTCAATCCAAAATACTCCAAAACACTCGGTTCAAAACAGTGACTCCGAAACACTCCAATCCACTCCAAAACAGTCCAAAACACCACAAGACTCCAAAACAATACAAAAATTCCCAAATTCTCGCTTCTATCCATAACACTCCAATACACTACAAAACACTCCGACACACTCCCAAACAGTCCAAAACAGTCCCATACACTAAGAAACACTTCAAACCCTCCACAACACTCCAAAACACTCCAAGACACATTAACTCCAAAACACTCAACAGCACACCAAAACGATTCAAAACACACTAAAAGAGTCCAAAACACTCCCAAACACTCCAGAAGAGTCCCATATACTTCGAAACCCTCTAAAACACTCCAAAACACTCGCTTCAAAAGAGACACTCCCAAACACTCCAATCCACTTCAAAACACGACATAACTCAAAAACATACCAGAACACTCCACAACACTGCAAAACAGTCCAAATCACTCGGTTCAAAACAGTCACTCCCAAACACTCCAATCCACTCCAAAACACTTCAGAACACGACATAAAACAAAAACACACCAGAGCACTCCACAACACTCCAAAACAGTCCAAGACACACCAAAAGACCAAAACACTCCAAAAAATATAAAACACTCCCAAACACTCGAAAATTCTCGCTTCTAAACACTCAATCCAAAACACTACAAAACACTGCACAACACTGCACAACACTCGAACACACTGCCAAACTCTCCAAAACAGTCCCATACACAACGAAACACTTGAAAGCACTTCACAACACTCCAAAACAGTCCAAAAAACACTCGGTTCAAAACAGTTACGGCCAAACACTCCAATCCGCTCCAAAACACTTCAAAACACGACATAATTAAATAACACAAGAACACTCCACAACACTCCACAACAGTCCAAAACACACCAAAACACTGCAAAAGAATATAAAACACTACAAAATACTCACAAACAATCGAAAATTCTCGTTTCTAAACATTCAATCCAAAATACTCCAAAACACTCGGTTCAAAACAGTCACTCCCAAAAACTCCAGTCCACTCCAAGGCAGTCCAAAACACACCAAAACACCACAACACTCCAAAACAATATAAAACACTCCAAAACACTCCCAAACACTCGAAAATTCTCGCTTCTAAACATTCAATCCAAAATACTCCAAAACACTCGGTTCAAAACAGTGACTCCGAAACACTCCAATCCACTCCAAAACAGTCCAAAACACCACAACACTCCAAAACAATACAAAAATTCCCAAATTCTCGCTTCTATCCATAACACTCCAATACACTACAAAACATTCCGACACACTCCCAAAC
The DNA here is from genome assembly GCF_052327205.1 of Somniosus microcephalus. Classification (NCBI taxonomy): domain Eukaryota; kingdom Metazoa; phylum Chordata; class Chondrichthyes; order Squaliformes; family Somniosidae; genus Somniosus; species Somniosus microcephalus. The sequence continues at coordinate 44,921 of NW_028226204.1, read as the reverse complement.
ACTCCAAAACAGTCCCATACACTAAGAAACACTTCAAACCCTCCATAACACTCCAAAACACTCCAAAACACACTCACTCCAAAACACTCAACAGCACACGAAAACGATTCAGAACATACTAAAAGCGTCCAAAACACTCCCAAACACTCCAGAAGAGTCCCATACACTTCGAAACCCTCTAAAACACTCCAAAACACTCGCTTCAAAACATTCAATCCCAAACACTCCGATCCACTTTAAAACAAGACATAACTCAAAAACACACCAGAACACTCCACAACACTCCAAAACAGTCCAAAAAACACCAAAACACTCCAAAACAAAAAAAAAACACTACAAAATACTCACAAACAATTGAAAATTCTCGCTTCTAAACATTCAATCCAAAATACTCCAAAACACTCGCTTCAAAAGATTCACTCCCAAACACTCCGATCCACTTCAAAACACGACATAACTCAAAAACATACCAGAACACTCCACAACACTGCAAAACAGTCCAAAACAATCGGTTCAAAACAGTCACTCCCAAACACTCCAATCCACTCCAAAACACTTCAGAACACGACATAAATCAAAAACACACCAGAGCACTCCACAACACTCCAAAACAGTCCAAAACACTCCAAAACAAAAAAAAAACACTACAAAATACTCACAAACAATCGAATATTCTCGCTTCTAAACATTCAATCCAAAATACTCCAAAACACTCGCATCAAAAGATTCACTCCCAAACACTCCGATCCAGTTCAAAACACGACATAATTCAAAAACACACCAGAACACTCCACAACACTGCAAAACAGTCCAAAACACTCGGTTCAAAACAATCACTCCCAAACACTCCAATCCACTCCAAAACACTTCAGAACACGACAGAACTCAAATACACACCAGAGCACTCCACAACACTCCAAAACAGTCCAAGACACACCAAAAGAGCAAAACACTCCAAAAAATATAAAACACTCCCAAACACTCGAAAATTCTCGCTTCTAAACATTCAATCCAAAATACTCCAAAACACTCGGTTCAAAACAGTCACTCCCAAACACTCCAATCCACTCCAAAACACTTCAGAACACGACATAAAACAAATGCACACCAGAACACTCCACAACACTCCAAAACAGCCCAAGACACACCAAAAGACCAAAACACTCCAAAAAATATAAAACACTCCCAAACACTCGAAAATTCTCGCTTCTAAACACTCAATCCAAAACACTCCAACACACTACAAAACACTGCACAACACTCCAACACACTTCCCAACTCTCCAAAACAGTCCCATACACAACGAAACACTTCAAAACACTTCACAACACTCCAAATCAGTCCAAAAATACTTGGTTCAAAACAGTCACTCCCAAACGCTCCAATCCGCTCCAAAACACTTCAAAACACGACATAACTAAATAACACCAGAACACTCCACAACACTCCACAACAGTCCAAAACACACCAAAACACCACAACACTCCAAAACAATACAAAAATTCCCAAATTCTCGCTTCTATCCATAACACTCCAATACACTACAAAACACTCCGACACACTCCCAAACAGTCCAAAACAGTCCCATACACTAAGAAACACTCAAACCCTCCACAACACTCCAAAACACTCCAAGACACACTTACTCCAAAACACTCAACAGCACACCAAAACGATTCAAAACACACTAAAAGAGTCCAAAACACTCCCAAACGCTCCAGAAGAGTCCCATATACTTCGAAACCCTCTAAAACACTCCAAAACACTCGCTTCAAAAGAGACACTCCCAAACACTCCAATCCACTTCAAAACACGACATAACTCAAAAACACACCAGAACACTCCACAACACTGCAAAACAGTCCAAAACACTCGGTTCAAAACAGTCACTCCCAAACACTCCAATCCACTCCAAAACACTTCAGAACACGACATAAATCAAAAACACACCAGAGCACTCCACAACACTCCAAAACAGTCCAAGACACACCAAAACACCAAAACACTCCAAAACAATATAAGACACTCCAAAACACTAGAAAATTCTCGCTTCTAAATATTCAATCCAAAATACTCCAAAACACTCGGTTCAAAACAGTGACTCCGAAACACTCCAATCCACTCCAAAACAGTCCAAAACACCACAACACTCCAAAACAATACAAAAATTCCCAAATTCTCGCTTCTATCCATAACACTCCAATACACTACAAAACACTCCGACACACTCCCAAACAGTCCAAAACAGTCCCATACACTAAGAAACACTTCAAACCCTCCACAACACTCCAAAACACTCCAAGACACATTAACTCCAAAACACTCAACGGCACACCAAAACGATTCAAAACACACTAAAAGAGTCCAAAACACTCCCAAACACTCCAGAAGAGTCCCATATACTTCGAAACCCTCTAAAACACTCCAAAACACTCGCTTCAAAAGAGACACTCCCAAACACTCCAATCCACTTCAAAACACGACATAACTCAAAAACATACCAGAACACTCCACAACACTGCAAAACAGTCCAAATCACGGTTCAAAACAGTCACTCCCAAACACTCCAATCCACTCCAAAACACTTCAGAACACGACATAAAACAAAAACACACCAGAGCACTCCACAACACTTCAAAACAGTCCAAGACACACCAAAAGACCAAAACACTCCAAAAAATATAAAACACTCCCAAACACTCGAAAATTCTCGCTTCTAAACACTCAATCCAAAACACTACAAAACACTGCACAACACTGCACAACACTCGAACACACTGCCAAACTCTCCAAAACAGTCCCATACACAACGAAACACTTGAAAGCACTTCAGAACACTCCAAAACAGTCCAAAAAACACTCGGTTCAAAACAGTTACGGCCAAACACTCCAATCCGCTCCAAAACACTTCAAAACACGACATAATTAAATAACACAAGAACACTCCACAACACTCCACAACAGTCCAAAACACACCAAAACACTGCAAAAGAATATAAAACACTACAAAATACTCACAAACAATCGAAAATTCTCGCTTCTAAACATTCAATCCAAAATACTCCAAAACACTCGCTTCAAAAGATTCACTCCCAAACACTCCGATCTAGTTGAAAACACGACATAACTCAAAAACACACCAGAACACTCCACAAAACTGCAAAACAGTCCAAAACACTCAGTTCAAAACAGTCACTCCCAAACACTCCGATCCAGTTCAAAACACGACATAACTCAAAAACACTTCAAACACTTCACAACACTTCTAATCAGTCCAAAAATACTCGGTTCAAAACAGTCACTCCCAAACGCTCCAATCCGCTCCAAAACACTTCAAAACACGACATAACTAAATAACACCAGAACACTCCACAACACTCCACAACTGTCCAAAACACACCAAAACACTCCAAAAAAATATAAAACACTACAAAATACTCACAAACAATCGAAAATTCTCGCTTCTAAACATTCAATCCAAAATACTCCAAAACACTTGGTTCAAAACACTCGCTCCCAAACACTCCAATCCACTCCAAAACACTTCAAAACACGACATAACTCAAAAACACACCAGAGCACTCCACAACACTCCAAATCAGTCCAAAATACACCAAAACACCAAAACACTCCAAAACAATATAAAACACTCCAAAACACTCCCAAACACACGAAAAGTTTCGCTTCTAAACATTCAATCCAAAATACACCAAAACACACGGTTCAAAACAGTCACTCCCAAACACTCCAATCCACTCCAAAACAGTCCAAAACAGCACAACACTCCAAAACAATACAAAAATTCCCAAATTCTCGCTTCTAAACATTCTATCCAAAACACTCCAATACACTACAAAACATTCCGACACACTCCCAAACACTCCAAAACAGTCCCATACACTAAGAAACACTTCAAACCCTCCATAACACTCCAAAACACTCCAAAACACACTCACTCCAAAACACTCAACAGCACACCAAAACGATTCAAAACACACTAAAAGTGTCCAAAACACTCCCAAACACTCCAGAAGAGTCCCATACACATCGAAACCCTCTAAAACACTACAAAACACTCGCTTCAAAACATTCAATCCCAAACACTCCGATCCACTTCAAAACACGACATAACTCAAAAACATACCAGAACACTCCACAACACTGCAAAACAGTCCAAAACAATCGGTTCAAAACAGTCACTCCCAAACACTCCAATCCACTCCAAAACACTTCAGAACACGACATAAATCAAAAACACACCAGAGCACTCCACAACACTCCAAAACAGTCCAAAACACTCCAAAACAAAAAAAAAACACTACAAAATACTCACAATCGAATATTCTCGCTTCTAAACATTCAATCCAAAATACTCCAAAACACTCGCATCAAAAGATTCACTCCCAAACACTCCGATCCAGTTCAAAACACGACATAATTCAAAAACACACCAGAACACTCCACAACACTGCAAAACAGTCCAAAACACTCGGTTCAAAACAATCACTCCCAAACACTCCAATCCACTCCAAAACACTTCAGAACACGACAGAACTCAAATACACACCAGAGCACTCCACAACACTCCAAAACAGTCCAAGACACACCAAAAGAGCAAAACACTCCAAAAAATATAAAACACTCCCAAACACTCGAAAATTCTCGCTTCTAAACATTCAATCCAAAATACTCCAAAACACTCGGTTCAAAACAGTCACGCCCAAACACTCCAATCCACTCCAAAACACTTCAGAACACGACATAAAACAAATGCACACCAGAACACTCCACAACACTCCAAAACAGCCCAAGACACACCAAAAGACCAAAACACTCCAAAAAATATAAAACACTCCCAAACACTCGAAAATTCTCGCTTCTAAACACTCAATCCAAAACACTCCAACACACTACAAAACACTGCACAACACTCCAACACACTTCCCAACTCTCCAAAACAGTCCCATACACAACGAAACACTTCAAAACACTTCACAACACTCCAAATCAGTCCAAAAATACTTGGTTCAAAACAGTCACTCCCAAACGCTCCAATCCGCTCCAAAACACTTCAAAACACGACATAACTAAATAACACCAGAACACTCCACAACACTCCACAACAGTCCAAAACACACCAAAACACCACAACACTCCAAAACAATACAAAAATTCCCAAATTCTCGCTTCTATCCATAACACTCCAATACACTACAAAACACTCCGACACACTCCCAAACAGTCCAAAACAGTCCCATACACTAAGAAACACTCAAACCCTCCACAACACTCCAAAACACTCCAAGACACACTTACTCCAAAACACTCAACAGCACACCAAAACGATTCAAAACACACTAAAAGAGTCCAAAACACTCCCAAACGCTCCAGAAGAGTCCCATATACTTCGAAACCCTCTAAAACACTCCAAAACACTCGCTTCAAAAGAGACACTCCCAAACACTCCAATCCACTTCAAAACACGACATAACTCAAAAACACACCAATAACTCAAAAACACACCAGAACACTCCACAACACTGCAAAACAGTCCAAAACACTCGGTTCAAAACAGTCACTCCCAAACACTCCAATCCACTCCAAAACACTTCAGAACACGACATAAATCAAAAACACACCAGAGCACTCCACAACACTCCAAAACAGTCCAAGACACACCAAAACACCAAAACACTCCAAAACAATATAAGACACTCCAAAACACTAGAAAATTCTCGCTTCTAAATATTCAATCCAAAATACTCCAAAACACTCGGTTCAAAACAGTGACTCCGAAACACTCCAATCCACTCCAAAACAGTCCAAAACACCACAACACTCCAAAACAATACAAAAATTCCCAAATTCTCGCTTCTATCCATAACACTCCAATACACTACAAAACACTCCGACACACTCCCAAACAGTCCAAAACAGTCCCATACACTAACAAACACTTCAAACCCTCCACAACACTCCAAAACACTCCAAGACACATTAACTCCAAAACACTCAACAGCACACCAAAACGATTCAAAACACACTAAAAGAGTCCAAAACACTCCCAAACACTCCAGAAGAGTCCCATATACTTCGAAACCCTCTAAAACACTCCAAAACACTCGCTTCAAAAGAGACACTCCCAAACACTCCAATCCACTTCAAAACACGACATAACTCAAAAACATACCAGAACACTCCACAACACTGCAAAACAGTCCAAATCACTCGGTTCAAAACAGTCACTCCCAAACACTCCAATCCACTCCAAAACACTTCAGAACACGACATAAAACAAAAACACACCAGAGCACTCCACAACACTCCAAAACAGTCCAAGACACACCAAAAGACCAAAACACTCCAAAAAATATAAAACACTCCCAAACACTCCGAAAATTCTCGCTTCTAAACACTCAATCAAAAACACTACAAAACACTGCACAACACTGCACAACACTCGAACACACTGCCAAACTCTCCAAAACAGTCCCATACACAACGAAACACTTGAAAGCACTTCACAACACTCCAAAACAGTCCAAAAAACACTCGGTTCAAAACAGTTACGGCCAAACACTCCAATCCGCTCCAAAACACTTCAAAACACGACATAATTAAATAACACAAGAACACTCCACAACACTCCACAACAGTCCAAAACACACCAAAACACTGCAAAAGAATATAAAACACTACAAAATACTCACAAACAATCGAAAATTCTCGTTTCTAAACATTCAATCCAAAATACTCCAAAACACTCGGTTCAAAACAGTCACTCCCAAAAACTCCAATCCACTCCAAGGCAGTCCAAAACACACCAAAACACCACAACACTCCAAAACAATATAAAACACTCCAAAACACTCCCAAACACTCGAAAATTCTCGCTTCTAAACATTCAATCCAAAATACTCCAAAACACTCGGTTCAAAACAGTGACTCCGAAACACTCCAATCCACTCCAAAACAGTCCAAAACACCACAACACTCCAAAACAATACAAAAATTCCCAAATTCTCGCTTCTATCCATAACACTCCAATACACTACAAAACATTCCGACACACTCCCAAACACTCCAAAACAGTCCCATACACTAAGAAACACTTCAAACCCTCCATAACACTCCAAAACACTCCAAAACACACTCACTCCAAAACACTCAACAGCACACGAAAACGATTCAAAACATACTAAAAGCGTCCAAAACACTCCCAAACACTCCAGAAGAGTCCCATACACTTCGAAACCCTCTAAAACACTCCAAAACACTCGCTTCAAAACATTCAATCCCAAACACTCCGATCCACTTTAAAACAAGACATAACTCAAAAACACACCAGAACACTCCAAAACAGTCCAAAACACACCAAAACACTCCAAAACAAAAAAAAAACACTACAAAATACTCACAAACAATTGAAAAATTCTCGCTTCTAAACATTCAATCCAAAATTACTCCAAAACACTCGCTTCAAAAGATTCACTCCCAAACACTCCGATCCAGTTGAAAACACGATATAACTCAAAAACACACCAGAACACTCCACAAAACTGCAAAACAGTCCAAAACACTCGGTTCAAAACAGTCACTCCCAAACACTCCGATCCAGTTCAAAACACGACATAACTCAAAAACACTTCAAACACTTCACAACACTTCTAATCAGTCCAAAAATACTCGGTTCAAAACAGTCACTCCCAAACGCTCCAATCCGCTCCAAAACACTTCAAAACACGACATAACTAAATAACACCAGAACACTCCACAACACTCCACAACTGTCCAAAACACACCAAAACACTCCAAAAAAAATATAAAACACTACAAAATACTCACAAACAATCGAAAATTCTCGCTTCTAAACATTCAATCCAAAATACTCCAAAACACTTGGTTCAAAACACTCGCTCCCAAACACTCCAATCCACTCCAAAACACTTCAAAACACGACATAACTCAAAAACACACCAGAGCACTCCACAACACTCCAAATCAGTCCAAAATACACCAAAACACCAAAACACTCCAAAACAATATAAAACACTCCAAAACACTCCCAAACACACGAAAAGTTTCGCTTCTAAACATTCAATCCAAAATACACCAAAACACACGGTTCAAAACAGTCACTCCCAAACACTCCAATCCACTCCAAAACAGTCCAAAACAGCACAACACTCCAAAACAATACAAAAATTCCCAAATTCTCGCTTCTAAACATTCTATCCAAAACACTCCAATACACTACAAAACATTCCGACACACTCCCAAACACTCCAAAACAGTCCCATACACTAAGAAACACTTCAAACCCTCCATAACACTCCAAAACACTCCAAAACACACTCACTCCAAAACACTCAACAGCACACCAAAACGATTCAAAACACACTAAAAGTGTCCAAAACACTCCCAAACGCTCCAGAAGAGTCCCATATACTTCGAAACCCTCTAAAACACTCCAAAACACTCGCTTCAAAAGAGACACTCCCAAACACTCCAATCCACTTCAAAACACGACATAACTCAAAAACACACCAGAACACTCCACAACACTGCAAAACAGTCCAAAACACTCGGTTCAAAACAGTCACTCCCAAACACTCCAATCCACTCCAAAACACTTCAGAACACGACATAAATCAAAAACACACCAGAGCACTCCACAACACTCCAAAACAGTCCAAGACACACCAAAACACCAAAACACTCCAAAACAATAAAGACACTCCAAAACACTAGAAAATTCTCGCTTCTAAATATTCAATCCAAAATACTCCAAAACACTCGGTTCAAAACAGTGACTCCGAAACACTCCAATCCACTCCAAAACAGTCCAAAACACACAACACTCCAAAACAATACAAAAATTCCCAAATTCTCGCTTCTATCCATAACACTCCAATACACTACAAAAACACTCCGACACACTCCCAAACAGTCCAAAACAGTCCCATACACTAAGAAACACTTCAAACCCTCCACAACACTCCAAAACACTCCAAGACACATTAACTCCAAAACACTCAACGGCACACCAAAACGATTCAAAACACACTAAAAGAGTCCAAAACACTCCCAAACACTCCAGAAGAGTCCCATATACTTCGAAACCCTCTAAAACACTCCAAAACACTCGCTTCAAAAGAGACACTCCCAAACACTCCAATCCACTTCAAAACACGACATAACTCAAAAACATACCAGAACACTCCACAACACTGCAAAACAGTCCAAATCACGGTTCAAAACAGTCACTCCCAAACACTCCAATCCACTCCAAAACACTTCAGAACACGACATAAAACAAAAACACACCAGAGCACTCCACAACACTCCAAAACAGTCCAAGACACACCAAAAGACCAAAACACTCCAAAAAATATAAAACACTCCAAACACTCGAAAATTCTCGCTTCTAAACACTCAATCCAAAACACTACAAAACACTGCACAACACTGCACAACACTCGAACACACTGCCAAACTCTCCAAAACAGTCCCATACACAACGAAACACTTGAAAGCACTTCACAACACTCCAAAACAGTCCAAAAAACACTCGGTTCAAAACAGTTACGGCCAAACACTCCAATCCGCTCCAAAACACTTCAAAACACGACATAATTAAATAACACAAGAACACTCCACAACACTCCACAACAGTCCAAACACACACCAAAACACTGCAAAAGAATATAAAACACTACAAAATACTCACAAACAATCGAAAATTCTCGCTTCTAAACATTCAATCCAAAATACTCCCAAAACACTCGCTTCAAAAGATTCCACTCCCAAACACTCCGATCCAGTTGAAAACACGACATAACTCAAAAACACACCAGAACACTCCACAAAACTGCAAAACAGTCCAAAACACTCGGTTCAAAACAATCACTCCCAAACACTCCGATCCAGTTCAAAACACGACATAACTCAAAAACACTTCAAACACTTCACAACACTTCTAATCAGTCCAAAAATACTCGGTTCAAAACAGTCACTCCCAAACGCTCCAATCCGCTCCAAAACACTTCAAAACACGACATAACTAAATAACACCAGAACACTCCACAACACTCCACAACAGTCCAAAACACACCAAAACACTGCAAAAGAATATAAAACACTACAAAATACTCACAAACAATCGAAAATTCTCGTTTCTAAACATTCAATCCAAAATACTCCAAAACACTCGGTTCAAAACAGTCACTCCCAAAAACTCCAGTCCACTCCAAGCAGTCCAAAACACACCAAAACACCACAACACTCCAAAACAATATAAAACACTCCAAAACACTCCCAAACACTCGAAAATTCTCGCTTCTAAACATTCAATCCAAAATACTCCAAAACACTCGGTTCAAAACAGTGACTCCGAAACACTCCAATCCACTCCAAAACAGTCCAAAACACCACAACACTCCAAAACAATACAAAAATTCCCAAATTCTCGCTTCTATCCATAACACTCCAATACACTACAAAACATTCCGACACACTCCCAAACACTCCAAAACAGTCCCATACACTAAGAAACACTTCAAACCCTCCATAACACTCCAAAACACTCCCAAAACACACTCACTCCAAAACACTCAACAGCACACGAAAACGATTCAGAACATACTAAAAGCGTCCAAAACACTCCCAAACACTCCAGAAGAGTCCCATACACTTCGAAACCCTCTAAAACACTCCAAAACACTCGCTTCAAAACATTCAATCCCAAACACTCCGATCCACTTTAAAACAAGACATAACTCAAAAACACACCAGAACACTCCACAACACTCCAAAACAGTCCAAAAAACACCAAAACACTCCAAAACAAAAAAAAACACTACAAAATACTCACAAACAATTGAAAATTCTCGCTTCTAAACATTCAATCCAAAATACTCCAAAACACTCGCTTCAAAAGATTCACTCCCAACACTCCGATCCAGTTGAAAACACGACATAACTCAAAAACACACCAGAACACTCCACAAAACTGCAAAACAGTCCAAAACACTCGGTTCAAAACAGTCACTCCCAAACACTCCGATCCAGTTCAAAACACGACATAACTCAAAAACACTTCAAACACTTCACAACACTTCTAATCAGTCCAAAAATACTCGGTTCAAAACAGTCACTCCCAAACGCTCCAATCCGCTCCAAAACACTTCAAAACACGACATAACTAAATAACACCAGAACACTCCACAACACTCCACAACTGTCCAAAACACACCAAAACACTCCAAAAAAATATAAAACACTACAAAATACTCACAAACAATCGAAAATTCTCGCTTCTAAACATTCAATCCAAAATACTCCAAAACACTTGGTTCAAAACACTCGCTCCCAAACACTCCAATCCACTCCAAAACACTTCAAAACACGACATAACTCAAAAACACACCAGAGCACTCCACAACACTCCAAATCAGTCCAAAATACACCAAAACACCAAAACACTCCAAAACAATATAAAACACTCCAAAACACTCCCAAACACACGAAAAGTTTCGCTTCTAAACATTCAATCCAAAATACACCAAAACACACGGTTCAAAACAGTCACTCCCAAACACTCCAATCCACTCCAAAACAGTCCAAAACAGCACAAACACTCCAAAACAATACCAAAAATTCCAAATTCTCGCTTCTAAACATTCTATCCAAAACACTCCAATACACTACAAAACATTCCGACACACTCCCAAACACTCCAAAACAGTCCCATACACTAAGAAACACTTCAAACCCTCCATAACACTCCAAAACACTCCAAAACACACTCACTCCAAAACACTCAACAGCACACCAAAACGATTCAAAACACACTAAAAGTGTCCAAAACACTCCCAAACACTCCAGAAGAGTCCCATACACATCGAAACCCTCTAAAACACTACAAAACACTCGCTTCAAAACATTCAATCCCAAACACTCCGATCCACTTCAAAACACGACATAACTCAAAAACATACCAGAACACTCCACAACACTGCAAAACAGTCCAAAACAATCGGTTCAAAACAGTCACTCCCAAACACTCCAATCCACTCCAAAACACTTCAGAACACGACATAAATCAAAAACACACCAGAGCACTCCACAACACTCCAAAACAGTCCAAAACACTCCAAAACAAAAAAAAAAACACTACAAAATACTCACAAACAATCGAATATTCTCGCTTCTAAACATTCAATCCAAAATACTCCAAAACACTCGCATCAAAAGATTCACTCCCAAACACTCCGATCCAGTTCAAAAACACGACATAATTCAAAAACACACCAGAACACTCCACAACACTGCAAAACAGTCCAAAACACTCGGTTCAAAACAATCACTCCCAAACACTCCAATCCACTCCAAAACACTTCAGAACACGACAGAACTCAAATACACACCAGAGCACTCCACAACACTCCAAAACAGTCCAAGACACACCAAAAGAGCAAAACACTCCAAAAAATATAAAACACTCCCAAAACACTCGAAAATTCTCGCTTCTAAACATTCAATCCAAAATACTCCAAAACACTCGGTTCAAAACAGTCACTCCCAAACACTCCAATCCACTCCAAAACACTTCAGAACACGACATAAAACAAATGCACACCAGAACACTCCACAACACTCCAAAACAGCCCAAGACACACCAAAAGACCAAAACACTCCAAAAAATATAAAACACTCCCAAACACTCGAAAATTCTCGCTTCTAAACACTCAATCCAAAACACTCCAACACACTACAAAACACTGCACAACACTCCAACACACTTCCCAACTCTCCAAAACAGTCCCATACACAACGAAACACTTCAAAACACTTCACAACACTCCAAATCAGTCCAAAAATACTTGGTTCAAAACAGTCACTCCCAAACGCTCCAATCCGCTCCAAAACACTTCAAAACACGACATAACTAAATAACACCAGAACACTCCACAACACTCCACAACAGTCCAAAACACACCAAAACACCACAACACTCCAAAACAATACAAAAATTCCCAAATTCTCGCTTCTATAACACTCCAATACACTACAAAACACTCCGACACACTCCCAAACAGTCCAAAACAGTCCCATACACTAAGAAACACTCAAACCCTCCACAACACTCCAAAACACTCCAAGACACACTTACTCCAAAACACTCAACAGCACACCAAAACGATTCAAAACACACTAAAAGAGTCCAAAACACTCCCAAACGCTCCAGAAGAGTCCCATATACTTCGAAACCCTCTAAAACACTCCAAAACACTCGCTTCAAAAGAGACACTCCCAAACACTCCAATCCACTTCAAAACACGACATAACTCAAAAACACACCAGAACACTCCACAACACTGCAAAACAGTCCAAAACACTCGGTTCAAAACAGTCACTCCCAAACACTCCAATCCACTCCAAAACACTTCAGAACACGACATAAATCAAAAACACACCAGAGCACTCCACAACACTCCAAAACAGTCCAAGACACACCAAAACACCAAAACACTCCAAAACAATATAAGACACTCCAAAACACTAGAAAATTCTCGCTTCTAAATATTCAATCCAAAATACTCCAAAACACTCGGTTCAAAACAGTGACTCCGAAACACTCCAATCCACTCCAAAACAGTCCAAAACACCACAACACTCCAAAACAATACAAAAATTCCCAAATTCTCGCTTCTATCCATAACACTCCAATACACTACAAAAACACTCCGACACACTCCCAACAGTCCAAAACAGTCCCATACACTAAGAAACACTTCAAACCCTCCACAACACTCCAAAACACTCCAAGACACATTAACTCCAAAACACTCAACAGCACACCAAAAACGATTCAAAACACACTAAAAGAGTCCAAAACACTCCCAAACACTCCAGAAGAGTCCCATATACTTCGAAACCCTCTAAAACACTCCAAAACACTCGCTTCAAAAGAGACACTCCCAAACACTCCAATCCACTTCAAAACACGACATAACTCAAAACATACCAGAACACTCCACAACACTGCAAAACAGTCCAAATCACTCGGTTCAAAACAGTCACTCCCAAACACTCCAATCCACTCCAAAACACTTCAGAACACGACATAAAACAAAAACACACCAGAGCACTCCACAACACTCCAAAACAGTCCAAGACACACCAAAAGACCAAAACACTCCAAAAAATATAAAACACTCCCAAACACTCGAAAATTCTCGCTTCTAAACACTCATCCAAAACACTACAAAACACTGCACAACACTGCACAACACTCGAACACACTGCCAAACTCTCCAAAACAGTCCCATACACAACGAAACACTTGAAAGCACTTCACAACACTCCAAAACAGTCCAAAAAACACTCGGTTCAAAACAGTTACGGCCAAACACTCCAATCCGCTCCAAAACACTTCAAAACACGACATAATTAAATAACACAAGAACACTCCACAACACTCCACAACAGTCCAAAACACACCAAAACACTGCAAAAGAATATAAAACACTACAAAATACTCACAAACAATCGAAAATTCTCGTTTCTAAACATTCAATCCAAAATACTCCAAAACACTCGGTTCAAAACAGTCACTCCCAAAAACTCCAGTCCACTCCAAGGCAGTCCAAAACACACCAAAACACCACAACACTCCAAAACAATATAAAACACTCCAAAACACTCCCAAACACTCGAAAATTCTCGCTTCTAAACATTCAATCCAAAATACTCCAAAACACTCGGTTCAAAACAGTGACTCCGAAACACTCCAATCCACTCCAAAACAGTCCAAAACACCACAACACTCCAAAACAATACAAAAATTCCCAAATTCTCGCTTCTATCCATAACACTCCAATACACTACAAAACATTCCGACACACTCCCAAACACTCCAAAACAGTCCCATACACTAAGAAACACTTCAAACCCTCCATAACACTCCAAAACACTCCAAAACACACTCACTCCAAAACACTCAACAGCACACGAAAACGATTCAGAACATACTAAAAGCGTCCAAAACACTCCCAAACACTCCAGAAGAGTCCCATACACTTCGAAACCCTCTAAAACACTCCAAAACACTCGCTTCAAAACATTCAATCCCAAACACTCCGATCCACTTTAAAACAAGACATAACTCAAAAACACACCAGAACACTCCACAACACTCCAAAACAGTCCAAAAAACACCAAAACACTCCAAAACAAAAAAAAACACTACAAAATACTCACAAACAATTGAAAATTCTCGCTTCTAAACATTCAATCCAAAATACTCCAAAACACTCGCTTCAAAAGATTCACTCCCAAACACTCCGATCCAGTTGAAAACACGACATAACTCAAAAACACACCAGAACACTCCACAAAACTGCAAAACAGTCCAAAACACTCGGTTCAAAACAGTCACTCCCAAACACTCCGATCCAGTTCAAAACACGACATAACTCAAAAACACTTCAAACACTTCACAACACTTCTAATCAGTCCAAAAATACTCGGTTCAAAACAGTCACTCCCAAACGCTCCAATCCGCTCCAAAACACTTCAAAACACGACATAACTAAATAACACCAGAACACTCCACAACACTCCACAACTGTCCAAAACACACCAAAACACTCCAAAAAAATATAAAACACTACAAAATACTCACAAACAATCGAAAATTCTCGCTTCTAAACATTCAATCCAAAATACTCCAAAACACTTGGTTCAAAACACTCGCTCCCAAACACTCCAATCCACTCCAAAACACTTCAAAACACGACATAACTCAAAAACACACCAGAGCACTCCACAACACTCCAAATCAGTCCCAAAATACACCAAAACACCAAAACACTCCAAAACAATATAAAACACTCCAAAACACTCCCAAACACACGAAAAGTTTCGCTTCTAAACATTCAATCCAAAATACACCAAAACACACGGTTCAAAACAGTCACTCCCAAACACTCCAATCCACTCCAAAACAGTCCAAAACAGCACAACACTCCAAAACAATACAAAAATTCCCAAATTCTCGCTTCTAAACATTCTATCCAAAACACTCCAATACACTACAAAACATTCCGACACACTCCCAAACACTCCAAAACAGTCCCATACACTAAGAAACACTTCAAACCCTCCATAACACTCCAAAACACTCCAAAACACACTCACTCCAAAACACTCAACAGCACACCAAAACGATTCAAAACACACTAAAAGTGTCCAAAACACTCCCAAACACTCCAGAAGAGTCCCATACACATCGAAACCCTCTAAAACACTACAAAACACTCGCTTCAAAACATTCAATCCCAAACACTCCGATCCACTTCAAAACACGACATAACTCAAAAACATACCAGAACACTCCACAACACTGCAAAACAGTCCAAAACAATCGGTTCAAAACAGTCACTCCCAAACACTCCAATCCACTCCAAAACACTTCAGAACACGACATAAATCAAAAACACACCAGAGCACTCCACAACACTCCAAAACAGTCCAAAACACTCCAAAACAAAAAAAAACACTACAAAATACTCACAAACAATCGAATATTCTCGCTTCTAAACATTCAATCCAAAATACTCCAAAACACTCGCATCAAAAGATTCACTCCCAAACACTCCGATCCAGTTCAAAACACGACATAATTCAAAAACACACCAGAACACTCCACAACACTGCAAAACAGTCCAAAACACTCGGTTCAAAACAATCACTCCCAAACACTCCAATCCACTCCAAAACACTTCAGAACACGACAGAACTCAAATACACACCAGAGCACTCCACAACACTCCAAAACAGTCCAAGACACACCAAAAGAGCAAAACACTCCAAAAAATATAAAACACTCCCAAACACTCGAAAATTCTCGCTTCTAAACATTCAATCCAAAATACTCCAAAACACTCGGTTCAAAACAGTCACTCCCAAACACTCCAATCCACTCCAAAACACTTCAGAACACGACATAAAACAAATGCACACCAGAACACTCCACAACACTCCAAAACAGCCCAAGACACACCAAAAGACCAAAACACTCCAAAAAAATATAAAACACTCCCAAACACTCGAAAATTCTCGCTTCTAAACACTCAATCCAAAACACTCCAACACACTACAAAACACTGCACAACACTCCAACACACTTCCCAACTCTCCAAAACAGTCCCATACACAACGAAACACTTCAAAACACTTCACAACACTCCAAATCAGTCCAAAAATACTTGGTTCAAAACAGTCACTCCCAAACGCTCCAATCCGCTCCAAAACACTTCAAAACACGACATAACTAAATAACACCAGAACACTCCACAACACTCCACAACAGTCCAAAACACACCAAAACACCACAACACTCCAAAACAATACAAAAATTCCCAAATTCTCGCTTCTATCCATAACACTCCAATACACTACAAAACACTCCGACACACTCCCAAACAGTCCAAAACAGTCCCATACACTAAGAAACACTCAAACCCTCCACAACACTCCAAAACACTCCAAGACACACTTACTCCAAAACACTCAACAGCACACCAAAACGATTCAAAACACACTAAAGATCCAAAACACTCCCAAACGCTCCAGAAGAGTCCCATATACTTCGAAACCCTCTAAAACACTCCAAAACACTCGCTTCAAAAGAGACACTCCCAAACACTCCAATCCACTTCAAACACGACATAACTCAAAAACACACCAGAACACTCCACAACACTGCAAAACAGTCCAAAACACTCGGTTCAAAACAGTCACTCCCCAAACACTCCAATCCACTCCAAAACACTTCAGAACACGACATAAATCAAAAACACACCAGAGCACTTCCACAACACTCAAAACAGTCCAAGACACACCAAAACACCAAAACACTCCAAAACAATATAAGACACTCCAAAACACTAGAAAATTCTCGCTTCTAAATATTCAATCCAAATACTCCAAAACACTCGGTTCAAAACAGTGACTCCGAAACACTCCAATCCACTCCAAAACAGTCCAAAACACCACAACACTCCAAAACAATACAAAAATTCCCAAATTCTCGCTTTCTATCCATAACACTCCAATACACTACAAAACACTCCGACACACTCCCAAACAGTCCAAAACAGGTCCCATACACTAAGAAACACTTCAAACCCTCCACAACACTCCAAAACACTCCAAGACACATTAACTCCAAAACACTCAACGGCACACCAAAACGATTCAAAACACACTAAAAGAGTCCAAACACTCCCAAACACTCCAGAAGAGTCCCATATACTTCGAAACCCTCTAAAACACTCCAAAACACTCGCTTCAAAAGAGACACTCCCAAACACTCCAATCCACTTCAAAACACGACATAACTCAAAAACATACCAGAACACTCCACAACACTGCAAAACAGTCCAAATCACGGTTCAAAACAGTCACTCCCAAACACTCCAATCCACTCCAAAACACTTCAGAACACGACATAAAACAAAAACACACCAGAGCACTCCACAACACTTCAAAACAGTCCAAGACACACCAAAAGACCAAAACACTCCAAAAAATATAAAACACTCCCAAACACTCGAAAATTCTCGCTTCTAAACACTCAATCCAAAACACTACAAAACACTGCACAACACTGCACAACACTCGAACACACTGCCAAACTCTCCAAAACAGTCCCATACACAACGAAACACTTGAAAGCACTTCAGAACACTCCAAAACAGTCCAAAAAACACTCGGTTCAAAACAGTTACGGCCAAACACTCCAATCCGCTCCAAAACACTTCAAAACACGACATAATTAAATAACACAAGAACACTCCACAACACTCCACAACAGTCCAAAACACACCAAAACACTGCAAAAGAATATAAAACACTACAAAATACTCACAAACAATCGAAAATTCTCGCTTCTAAACATTCAATCCAAAATACTCCAAAACACTCGCTTCAAAAGATTCACTCCCAAACACTCCGATCTAGTTGAAAACACGACATAACTCAAAAACACACCAGAACACTCCACAAAACTGCAAAACAGTCCAAAACACTCGGTTCAAAACAGTCACTCCCAAACACTCCGATCCAGTTCAAAACACGACATAACTCAAAACACTTCAAACACTTCACAACACTTCTAATCAGTCCAAAAATACTCGGTTCAAAACAGTCACTCCCAAACGCTCCAATCCGCTCCAAAACACTTCAAAACACGACATAACTAAATAACACCAGAACACTCCACAACACTCCACGACTGTCCAAAACACACCAAAACACTCCAAAAAAATATAAAACACTACAAAATACTCACAAACAATCGAAAATTCTCGCTTCTAAACATTCAATCCAAAATACTCCAAAACACTTGGTTCAAAACACTCGCTCCCAAACACTCCAATCCACTCCAAAACACTTCAAAACACGACATAACTCAAAAAACACACCAGAGCACTCCACAACACTCCAAATCAGTCCAAAATACACCAAAACACCAAAACACTCCAAAACAATATAAAACACTCCAAAACACTCCCAAACACACGAAAAGTTTCGCTTCTAAACATTCAATCCAAAATACACCAAAACACACGGTTCAAAACAGTCACTCCCAAACACTCCAATCCACTCCAAAACAGTCCAAAACAGCACAACACTCCAAAACAATACAAAAATTCCCAAATTCTCGCTTCTAAACATTCTATCCAAAACACTCCAATACACTACAAAACATTCCGACACACTCCCAAACACTCCAAAACAGTCCCATACACTAAGAAACACTTCAAACCCTCCATAACACTCCAAAACACTCCAAAACACACTCACTCCAAAACACTCAACAGCACACCAAAACGATTCAAAACACACTAAAAGTGTCCAAAACACTCCCAAACACTCCAGAAGAGTCCCATACACATCGAAACCCTCTAAAACACTACAAAACACTCGCTTCAAAACATTCAATCCCAAACACTCCGATCCACTTCAAAACACGACATAACTCAAAAACATACCAGAACACTCCACAACACTGCAAAACAGTCCAAAACAATCGGTTCAAAACAGTCACTCCCAAACACTCCAATCCACTCCAAAACACTTCAGAACACGACATAAATCAAAAACACACCAGAGCACTCCACAACACTCCAAAACAGTCCAAAACACTCCAAAACAAAAAAAAACACTACAAAATACTCACAATCGAATATTCTCGCTTCTAAACATTCAATCCAAAATACTCCAAAACACTCGCATCAAAAGATTCACTCCCAAACACTCCGATCCAGTTCAAAACACGACATAATTCAAAAACACACCAGAACACTCCACAACACTGCAAAACAGTCCAAAACACTCGGTTCAAAACAATCACTCCCAAACACTCCAATCCACTCCAAAACACTTCAGAACACGACAGAACTCAAATACACACCAGAGCACTCCACAACACTCCAAAACAGTCCAAGACACACCAAAAGAGCAAAACACTCCAAAAAATATAAAACACTCCCAAACACTCGAAAATTCTCGCTTCTAAACATTCAATCCAAAATACTCCAAAACACTCGGTTCAAAACAGTCACGCCCAAACACTCCAATCCACTCCAAAACACTTCAGAACACGACATAAAACAAATGCACACCAGAACACTCCACAACACTCCAAAACAGCCCAAGACACACCAAAAGACCAAAACACTCCAAAAAATATAAAACACTCCCAAACACTCGAAAATTCTCGCTTCTAAACACTCAATCCAAAACACTCCAACACACTACAAAACACTGCACAACACTCCAACACACTTCCCAACTCTCCAAAACAGTCCCATACACAACGAAACACTTCAAAACACTTCACAACACTCCAAATCAGTCCAAAAATACTTGGTTCAAAACAGTCACTCCCAAACGCTCCAATCCGCTCCAAAACACTTCAAAACACGACATAACTAAATAACACCAGAACACTCCACAACACTCCACAACAGTCCAAAACACACCAAAACACCACAACACTCCAAAACAATACAAAAATTCCCAAATTCTCGCTTCTATCCATAACACTCCAATACACTACAAAACACTCCGACACACTCCCAAACAGTCCAAAACAGTCCCATACACTAAGAAACACTCAAACCCTCCACAACACTCCAAAACACTCCAAGACACACTTACTCCAAAACACTCAACAGCACACCAAAACGATTCAAAACACACTAAAAGAGTCCAAAACACTCCCAAACGCTCCAGAAGAGTCCCATATACTTCGAAACCCTCTAAAACACTCCAAAACACTCGCTTCAAAAGAGACACTCCCAAACACTCCAATCCACTTCAAAACACGACATAACTCAAAAACACACCAGAACACTCCACAACACTGCAAAACAGTCCAAAACACTCGGTTCAAAACAGTCACTCCCAAACACTCCAATCCACTCCAAAACACTTCAGAACACGACATAAATCAAAAACACACCAGAGCACTCCACAACACTCCAAAACAGTCCAAGACACACCAAAACACCAAAACACTCCAAAACAATATAAGACACTCCAAAACACTAGAAAATTCTCGCTTCTAAATATTCAATCCAAAATACTCCAAAACACTCGGTTCAAAACAGTGACTCCGAAACACTCCAATCCACTCCAAAACAGTCCAAAACACCACAACACTCCAAAACAATACAAAAATTCCCAAATTCTCGCTTCTATCCATAACACTCCAATACACTACAAAACACTCCGACACACTCCCAAACAGTCCAAAACAGTCCCATACACTAAGAAACACTTCAAACCCTCCACAACACTCCAAAACACTCCAAGACACACTTACTCCAAAACACTCAACAGCACACCAAAACGATTCAAAACACACTAAAAGAGTCCAAAACACTCCCAAACGCTCCAGAAGAGTCCCATATACTTCGAAACCCTCTAAAACACTCCAAAACACTCGCTTCAAAAGAGACACTCCCAAACACTCCAATCCACTTCAAAACACGACATAACTCAAAAACACACCAGAACACTCCACAACACTGCAAAACAGTCCAAAACACTCGGTTCAAAACAGTCACTCCCAAACACTCCAATCCACTCCAAAACACTTCAGAACACGACATAAAACAAAAACACACCAGAGCACTCCACAACACTCCAAAACAGTCCAAGACACACCAAAAGACCAAAACACTCCAAAAAATATAAAACACTCCCAAACACTCGAAAATTCTCGCTTCTAAACACTCAATCAAAAACACTACAAAACACTGCACAACACTGCACAACACTCGAACACACTGCCAAACTCTCCAAAACAGTCCCATACACAACGAAACACTTGAAAGCACTTCACAACACTCCAAAACAGTCCAAAAAACACTCGGTTCAAAACAGTTACGGCCAAACACTCCAATCCGCTCCAAAACACTTCAAAACACGACATAATTAAATAACACAAGAACACTCCACAACACTCCACAACAGTCCAAAACACACCAAAACACTGCAAAAGAATATAAAACACTACAAAATACTCACAAACAATCGAAAATTCTCGTTTCTAAACATTCAATCCAAAATACTCCAAAACACTCGGTTCAAAACAGTCACTCCCAAAAACTCCAATCCACTCCAAGGCAGTCCAAAACACACCAAAACACCACAACACTCCAAAACAATATAAAACACTCCAAAACACTCCCAAACACTCGAAAATTCTCGCTTCTAAACATTCAATCCAAAATACTCCAAAACACTCGGTTCAAAACAGTGACTCCGAAACACTCCAATCCACTCCAAAACAGTCCAAAACACCACAACACTCCAAAACAATACAAAAATTCCCAAATTCTCGCTTCTATCCATAACACTCCAATACACTACAAAACATTCCGACACACTCCCAAACACTCCAAAACAGTCCCATACACTAAGAAACACTTCAAACCCTCCATAACACTCCAAAACACTCCAAAACACACTCACTCCAAAACACTCAACAGCACACGAAAACGATTCAGAACATACTAAAAGCGTCCAAAACACTCCCAAACACTCAGAAGAGTCCCATACACTTCGAAACCCTCTAAAACACTCCAAAACACTCGCTTCAAAACATTCAATCCCAAACACTCCGATCCACTTTAAAACAAGACATAACTCAAAAACACACCAGAACACTCCACAACACTCCAAAACAGTCCAAAAAACACCAAAAACACTCCAAAACAAAAAAAAACACTACAAAATACTCACAAACAATTGAAAATTCTCGCTTCTAAACATTCAATCCAAAATACTCCAAAACACTCGCTTCAAAAGATTCACTCCCAAACACTCCGATCCAGTTGAAAACACGACATAACTCAAAAACACACCAGAACACTTCACAAAACTGCAAAACAGTCCAAAACACTCGGTTCAAAACAGTCACTCCCAAACACTCCGATCCAGTTCAAAACACGACATAACTCAAAAACACTTCAAACACTTCACAACACTTCTAATCAGTCCAAAAATACTCGGTTCAAAACAGTCACTCCCAAACGCTCCAATCCGCTCCAAAACACTTCAAAACACGACATAACTAAATAACACCAGAACACTCCACAACACTCCACAACTGTCCAAAACACACCAAAACACTCCAAAAAAATATAAAACACTACAAAATACTCACAAACAATCGAAAATTCTCGCTTCTAAACATTCAATCCAAAATACTCCAAAACACTTGGTTCAAAACACTCGCTCCCAAACACTCCAATCCACTCCAAAACACTTCAGAACACGACATAAAACAAAAACACACCAGAGCACTCCACAACACTCCAAAACAGTCCAACACACACCAAAAGACCAAAACACTCCAAAAAATATAAAACACTCCCAAACACTCGAAAATTCTCGCTTCTAAACACTCAATCCAAAACACTACAAAACACTGCACAACACTGCACAACACTCGAACACACTGCCAAACTCTCCAAAACAGTCCCATACACAACGAAACACTTGAAAGCACTTCACAACACTCCAAAACAGTCCAAAAAACACTCGGTTCAAAACAGTTACGGCCAAACACTCCAATCCGCTCCAAAACACTTCAAAACACGACATAATTAAATAACACAAGAACACTCCACAACACTCCACAACAGTCCAAAACACACCAAAACACTGCAAAAGAATATAAAACACTACAAAATACTCACAAACAATCGAAAATTCTCGTTTCTAAACATTCAATCCAAATACTCCAAAACACTCGGTTCGAAACAGTCACTCCCAAAAACTCCAGTCCACTCCAAGGCAGTCCAAAACACACCAAAACACCACAACACTCCAAAACAATATAAAACACTCCAAAACACTCCCAAACACTCGAAAATTCTCGCTTCTAAACATTCAATCCAAAATACTCCAAAACACTCGGTTCAAAACAGTGACTCCGAAACACTCCAATCCACTCCAAAACAGTCCAAAACACCACAACACTCCAAAACAATACAAAAATTCCCAAATTCTCGCTTCTATCCATAACACTCCAATACACTACAAAACATTCCGACACACTCCCAAACACTCCAAAACAGTCCCATACACTAAGAAACACTTCAAACCCTCCATAACACTCCAAAACACTCCAAAACACACTCACTCCAAAACACTCAACAGCACACGAAAACGATTCAGAACATACTAAAAGCGTCCAAAACACTCCCAAACACTCCAGAAGAGTCCCATACACTTCGAAACCCTCTAAAACACTCCAAAACACTCGCTTCAAAACATTCAATCCCAAACACTCCGATCCACTTTAAAACAAGACATAACTCAAAAACACACCAGAACACTCCACAACACTCCAAAACAGTCCAAAAAACACCAAAACACTCCAAAACAAAAAAAAACACTACAAAATACTCACAAACAATTGAAAATTCTCGCTTCTAAACATTCAATCCAAAATACTCCAAAACACTCGCTTCAAAAGATTCACTCCCAAACACTCCGATCCAGTTGAAAACACGACATAACTCAAAAACACACCAGAACACTCCACAAAACTGCAAAACAGTCCAAAACACTCGGTTCAAAACAGTCACTCCCAAACACTCCGATCCAGTTCAAAACACGACATAACTCAAAAACACTTCAAACACTTCACAACACTTCTAATCAGTCCAAAAATACTCGGTTCAAAACAGTCACTCCCAAACGCTCCAATCCGCTCCAAAACACTTCAAAACACGACATAACTAAATAACACCAGAACACTCCACAACACTCCACAACTGTCCAAAACACACCAAAACACTCCAAAAAAATATAAAACACTACAAAATACTCACA
The DNA here is from genome assembly GCF_052327205.1 of Somniosus microcephalus. Taxonomy (NCBI): domain Eukaryota; kingdom Metazoa; phylum Chordata; class Chondrichthyes; order Squaliformes; family Somniosidae; genus Somniosus; species Somniosus microcephalus. The sequence goes on along the minus strand of NW_028226204.1, from coordinate 19,496 downwards.
AACAATCGAAAATTCTCGCTTCTAAACATTCAATCCAAAATACTCCAAAACACTTGGTTCAAAACACTCGCTCCCAAACACTCCAATCCACTCCAAAACACTTCAAAACACGACATAACTCAAAAACACACCAGAGCACTCCACAACACTCCAAATCAGTCCAAAATACACCAAAACACCAAAACACTCCAAAACAATATAAAACACTCCAAAACACTCCCAAACACACGAAAAGTTTCGCTTCTAAACATTCAATCCAAAATACACCAAAACACACGGTTCAAAACAGTCACTCCCAAACACTCCAATCCACTCCAAAACAGTCCAAAACAGCACAACACTCCAAAACAATACAAAAATTCCCAAATTCTCGCTTCTAAACATTCTATCCAAAACACTCCAATACACTACAAAACATTCCGACACACTCCCAAACACTCCAAAACAGTCCCATACACTAAGAAACACTTCAAACCCTCCATAACACTCCAAAACACTCCAAAACACACTCACTCCAAAACACTCAACAGCACACCAAAACGATTCAAAACACACTAAAAGTGTCCAAAACACTCCCAAACGCTCCAGAAGAGTCCCATATACTTCGAAACCCTCTAAAACACTCCAAAACACTCGCTTCAAAAGAGACACTCCCAAACACTCCAATCCACTTCAAAACACGACATAACTCAAAAACACACTAGAACACTCCACAACACTGCAAAACAGTCCAAAACACTCGGTTCAAAACAGTCACTCCCAAACACTCCAATCCACTCCAAAACACTTCAGAACACGACATAAATCAAAAACACACCAGAGCACTCCACAACACTCCAAAACAGTCCAAGACACACCAAAACACCAAAACACTCCAAAACAATATAAGACACTCCAAAACACTAGAAAATTCTCGCTTCTAAATATTCAATCCAAAATACTCCAAAACACTCGGTTCAAAACAGTGACTCCGAAACACTCCAATCCACTCCAAAACAGTCCAAAACACCACAAGACTCCAAAACAATACAAAAATTCCCAAATTCTCGCTTCTATCCATAACACTCCAATACACTACAAAACACTCCGACACACTCCCAAACAGTCCAAAACAGTCCCATACACTAAGAAACACTTCAAACCCTCCACAACACTCCAAAACACTCCAAGACACATTAACTCCAAAACACTCAACAGCACACCAAAACGATTCAAAACACACTAAAAGAGTCCAAAACACTCCCAAACACTCCAGAAGAGTCCCATATACTTCGAAACCCTCTAAAACACTCCAAAACACTCGCTTCAAAAGAGACACTCCCAAACACTCCAATCCACTTCAAAACACGACATAACTCAAAAACATACCAGAACACTCCACAACACTGCAAAACAGTCCAAATCACTCGGTTCAAAACAGTCACTCCCAAACACTCCAATCCACTCCAAAACACTTCAGAACACGACATAAAACAAAAACACACCAGAGCACTCCACAACACTCCAAAACAGTCCAAGACACACCAAAAGACCAAAACACTCCAAAAAATATAAAACACTCCCAAACACTCGAAAATTCTCGCTTCTAAACACTCAATCCAAAACACTACAAAACACTGCACAACACTGCACAACACTCGAACACACTGCCAAACTCTCCAAAACAGTCCCATACACAACGAAACACTTGAAAGCACTTCACAACACTCCAAAACAGTCCAAAAAACACTCGGTTCAAAACAGTTACGGCCAAACACTCCAATCCGCTCCAAAACACTTCAAAACACGACATAATTAAATAACACAAGAACACTCCACAACACTCCACAACAGTCCAAAACACACCAAAACACTGCAAAAGAATATAAAACACTACAAAATACTCACAAACAATCGAAAATTCTCGTTTCTAAACATTCAATCCAAAATACTCCAAAACACTCGGTTCAAAACAGTCACTCCCAAAAACTCCAGTCCACTCCAAGGCAGTCCAAAACACACCAAAACACCACAACACTCCAAAACAATATAAAACACTCCAAAACACTCCCAAACACTCGAAAATTCTCGCTTCTAAACATTCAATCCAAAATACTCCAAAACACTCGGTTCAAAACAGTGACTCCGAAACACTCCAATCCACTCCAAAACAGTCCAAAACACCACAACACTCCAAAACAATACAAAAATTCCCAAATTCTCGCTTCTATCCATAACACTCCAATACACTACAAAACATTCCGACACACTCCCAAACACTCCAAAACAGTCCCATACACTAAGAAACACTTCAAACCCTCCATAACACTCCAAAACACTCCAAAACACACTCACTCCAAAACACTCAACAGCACACGAAAACGATTCAGAACCTACTAAAAGCGTCCAAAACACTCCCAAACACTCCAGAAGAGTCCCATACACTTCGAAACCCTCTAAAACACTCCAAAACACTCGCTTCAAAACATTCAATCCCAAACACTCCGATCCACTTTAAAACAAGACATAACTCAAAAACACACCAGAACACTCCACAACACTCCAAAACAGTCCAAAAAACACCAAAACACTCCAAAACAAAAAAAAACACTACAAAATACTCACAAACAATTGAAAATTCTCGCTTCTAAACATTCAATCCAAAATACTCCAAAACACTCGCTTCAAAAGATTCACTCCCAAACACCGATCCAGTTGAAAACACGACATAACTCAAAAACACACCAGAACACTCCACAAAACTGCAAAACAGTCCAAAACACTCGGTTCAAAACAGTCACTCCCAAACACTCCGATCCAGTTCAAAACACGACATAACTCAAAAACACTTCAAACACTTCACAACACTTCTAATCAGTCCAAAAATACTCGGTTCAAAACAGTCACTCCCAAACGCTCCAATCCGCTCCAAAACACTTCAAAACACGACATAACTAAATAACACCAGAACACTCCACAACACTCCACAACTGTCCAAAACACACCAAAACACTCCAAAAAAATATAAAACACTACAAAATACTCACAAACAATCGAAAATTCTCGCTTCTAAACATTCAATCCAAAATACTCCAAAACACTTGGTTCAAAACACTCGCTCCCAAACACTCCAATCCACTCCAAAACACTTCAAAACACGACATAACTCAAAAACACACCAGAGCACTCCACAACACTCCAAATCAGTCCAAAATACACCAAAACACCAAAACACTCCAAAACAATATAAAACACTCCAAAACACTCCCAAACACACGAAAAGTTTCGCTTCTAAACATTCAATCCAAAATACACCAAAACACACGGTTCAAAACAGTCACTCCCAAACACTCCAATCCACTCCAAAACAGTCCAAAACAGCACAACACTCCAAAACAATACAAAAATTCCCAAATTCTCGCTTCTAAACATTCTATCCAAAACACTCCAATACACTACAAAACATTCCGACACACTCCCAAACACTCCAAAACAGTCCCATACACTAAGAAACACTTCAAACCCTCCATAACACTCCAAAACACTCCAAAACACACTCACTCCAAAACACTCAACAGCACACCAAAACGATTCAAAACACACTAAAAGTGTCCAAAACACTCCCAAACACTCCAGAAGAGTCCCATACACATCGAAACCCTCTAAAACACTACAAAACACTCGCTTCAAAACATTCAATCCCAAACACTCCGATCCACTTCAAAACACGACATAACTCAAAAACATACCAGAACACTCCACAACACTGCAAAACAGTCCAAAACAATCGGTTCAAAACAGTCACTCCCAAACACTCCAATCCACTCCAAAACACTTCAGAACACGACATAAATCAAAAACACACCAGAGCACTCCACAACACTCCAAAACAGTCCAAAACACACCAAAACACTCCAAAACAAAAAAAAAACACTACAAAATACTCACAAACAATCGAATATTCTCGCTTCTAAACATTCAATCCAAAATACTCCAAAACACTCGCATCAAAAGATTCACTCCCAAACACTCCGATCCAGTTCAAAACACGACATAATTCAAAAACACACCAGAACACTCCACAACACTGCAAAACAGTCCAAAACACTCGGTTCAAAACAATCACTCCCAAACACTCCAATCCACTCCAAAACACTTCAGAACACGACAGAACTCAAATACACACCAGAGCACTCCACAACACTCCAAAACAGTCCAAGACACACCAAAAGAGCAAAACACTCCAAAAAATATAAAACACTCCCAAACACTCGAAAATTCTCGCTTCTAAACATTCAATCCAAAATACTCCAAAACACTCGGTTCAAAACAGTCACTCCCAAACACTCCAATCCACTCCAAAACACTTCAGAACACGACATAAAACAAATGCACACCAGAACACTCCACAACACTCCAAAACAGCCCAAGACACACCAAAAGACCAAAACACTCCAAAAAATATAAAACACTCCCAAACACTCGAAAATTCTCGCTTCTAAACACTCAATCCAAAACACTCCAACACACAACAAAACACTGCACAACACTACAACACACTTCCCAACTCTCCAAAACAGTCCCATACACAACGAAACACTTCAAAACACTTCACAACACTCCAAATCAGTCCAAAAATACTTGGTTCAAAACAGTCACTCCCAAACGCTCCAATCCGCTCCAAAACACTTCAAAACACGACATAACTAAATAACACCAGAACACTCCACAACACTCCACAACAGTCCAAAACACACCAAAACACCACAACACTCCAAAACAATACAAAAATTCCCAAATTCTCGCTTCTATCCATAACACTCCAATACACTACAAAACACTCCGACACACTCCCAAACAGTCCAAAACAGTCCCATACACTAAGAAACACTCAAACCCTCCACAACACTCCAAAACACTCCAAGACACACTTACTCCAAAACACTCAACAGCACACCAAAACGATTCAAAACACACTAAAAGAGTCCAAAACACTCCCAAACGCTCCAGAAGAGTCCCATATACTTCGAAACCCTCTAAAACACTCCAAAACACTCGCTTCAAAAGAGACACTCCCAAACACTCCAATCCACTTCAAAACACGACATAACTCAAAAACACACCAGAACACTCCACAACACTGCAAAACAGTCCAAAACACTCGGTTCAAAACAGTCACTCCCAAACACTCCAATCCACTCCAAAACACTTCAGAACACGACATAAATCAAAAACACACCAGAGCACTCCACAACACTCCAAAACAGTCCAAGACACACCAAAACACCAAAACACTCCAAAACAATATAAGACACTCCAAAACACTAGAAAATTCTCGCTTCTAAATATTCAATCCAAAATACTCCAAAACACTCGGTTCAAAACAGTGACTCCGAAACACTCCAATCCACTCCAAAACAGTCCAAAACACCACAACACTCCAAAACAATACAAAAATTCCCAAATTCTCGCTTCTATCCATAACACTCCAATACACTACAAAACACTCCGACACACTCCCAAACAGTCCAAAACAGTCCCATACACTAAGAAACACTTCAAACCCTCCACAACACTCCAAAACACTCCAAGACACATTAACTCCAAAACACTCAACGGCACACCAAAACGATTCAAAACACACTAAAAGAGTCCAAAACACTCCCAAACACTCCAGAAGAGTCCCATATACTTCGAAACCCTCTAAAACACTCCAAAACACTCGCTTCAAAAGAGACACTCCCAAACACTCCAATCCACTTCAAAACACGACATAACTCAAAAACATACCAGAACACTCCACAACACTGCAAAACAGTCCAAATCACGGTTCAAAACAGTCACTCCCAAACACTCCAATCCACTCCAAAACACTTCAGAACACGACATAAAACAAAAACACACCAGAGCACTCCACAACACTCCAAAACAGTCCAAGACACACCAAAAGACCAAAACACTCCAAAAAATATAAAACACTCCCAAACACTCGAAAATTCTCGCTTCTAAACACTCAATCCAAAACACTACAAAACACTGCACAACACTGCACAACACTCGAACACACTGCCAAACTCTCCAAAACAGTCCCATACACAACGAAACACTTGAAAGCACTTCACAACACTCCAAAACAGTCCAAAAAACACTCGGTTCAAAACAGTTACGGCCAAACACTCCAATCCGCTCCAAAACACTTCAAAACACGACATAATTAAATAACACAAGAACACTCCACAACACTCCACAACAGTCCAAAACACACCAAAACACTGCAAAAGAATATAAAACACTACAAAATACTCACAAACAATCGAAAATTCTCGTTTCTAAACATTCAATCCAAAATACTCCAAAACACTCGGTTCAAAACAGTCACTCCCAAAAACTCCAGTCCACTCCAAGGCAGTCCAAAACACACCAAAACACCACAACACTCCAAAACAATATAAAACACTCCAAAACACTCCCAAACACTCGAAAATTCTCGCTTCTAAACATTCAATCCAAAATACTCCAAAACACTCGGTTCAAAACAGTGACTCCGAAACACTCCAATCCACTCCAAAACAGTCCAAAACACCACAACACTCCAAAACAATACAAAAATTCCCAAATTCTCGCTTCTATCCATAACACTCCAATACACTACAAAACATTCCGACACACTCCCAAACACTCCAAAACAGTCCCATACACTAAGAAACACTTCAAACCCTCCATAACTCTCCAAAACACTCCAAAACACACTCACTCCAAAACACTCAACAGCACACGAAAACGATTCAAAACATACTAAAAGCGTCCAAAACACTCCCAAACACTCCAGAAGAGTCCCATACACTTCGAAACCCTCTAAAACACTCCAAAACACTCGCTTCAAAACATTCAATCCCAAACACTCCGATCCACTTTAAAACAAGACATAACTCAAAAACACACCAGAACACTCCACAACACTCCAAAACAGTCCAAAACACACCAAAACACTCCAAAACAAAAAAAAAACACTACAAAATACTCACAAACAATTGAAAATTCTCGCTTCTAAACATTCAATCCAAAATACTCCAAAACACTCGCTTCAAAAGATTCACTCCCAAACACTCCGATCCAGTTGAAAACACGACATAACTCAAAAACACACCAGAACACTCCACAAAACTGCAAAACAGTCCAAAACACTCGGTTCAAAACAGTCACTCCCAAACACTCCGATCCAGTTCAAAACACGACATAACTCAAAAACACTTCAAACACTTCACAACACTTCTAATCAGTCCAAAAATACTCGGTTCAAAACAGTCACTCCCAAACGCTCCAATCCGCTCCAAAACACTTCAAAACACGACATAACTAAATAACACCAGAACACTCCACAACACTCCACAACTGTCCAAAACACACCAAAACACTCCAAAAAAATATAAAACACTACAAAATACTCACAAACAATCGAAAATTCTCGCTTCTAAACATTCAATCCAAAATACTCCAAAACACTTGGTTCAAAACACTCGCTCCCAAACACTCCAATCCACTCCAAAACACTTCAAAACACGACATAACTCAAAAACACACCAGAGCACTCCACAACACTCCAAATCAGTCCAAAATACACCAAAACACTCCAAAACAATATAAAACACTCCAAAACACTCCCAAACACACGAAAAGTTTCGCTTCTAAACATTCAATCCAAAATACACCAAAACACACGGTTCAAAACAGTCACTCCCAAACACTCCAATCCACTCCAAAACAGTCCAAAACAGCACAACACTCCAAAACAATACAAAAATTCCCAAATTCTCGCTTCTAAACATTCTATCCAAAACACTCCAATACACTACAAAACATTCCGACACACTCCCAAACACTCCAAAACAGTCCCATACACTAAGAAACACTTCAAACCCTCCATAACACTCCAAAACACTCCAAAACACACTCACTCCAAAACACTCAACAGCACACCAAAACGATTCAAAACACACTAAAAGTGTCCAAAACACTCCCAAACGCTCCAGAAGAGTCCCATATACTTCGAAACCCTCTAAAACACTCCAAAACACTCGCTTCAAAAGAGACACTCCCAAACACTCCAATCCACTTCAAAACACGACATAACTCAAAAACACACCAGAACACTCCACAACACTGCAAAACAGTCCAAAACACTCGGTTCAAAACAGTCACTCCCAAACACTCCAATCCACTCCAAAACACTTCAGAACACGACATAAATCAAAAACACACCAGAGCACTCCACAACACTCCAAAACAGTCCAAGACACACCAAAACACCAAAACACTCCAAAACAATATAAGACACTCCAAAACACTAGAAAATTCTCGCTTCTAAATATTCAATCCAAAATACTCCAAAACACTCGGTTCAAAACAGTGACTCCGAAACACTCCAATCCACTCCAAAACAGTCCAAAACACCACAAGACTCCAAAACAATACAAAAATTCCCAAATTCTCGCTTCTATCCATAACACTCCAATACACTACAAAACACTCCGACACACTCCCAAACAGTCCAAAACAGTCCCATACACTAAGAAACACTTCAAACCCTCCACAACACTCCAAAACACTCCAAGACACATTAACTCCAAAACACTCAACAGCACACCAAAACGATTCAAAACACACTAAAAGAGTCCAAAACACTCCCAAACACTCCAGAAGAGTCCCATATACTTCGAAACCCTCTAAAACACTCCAAAACACTCGCTTCAAAAGAGACACTCCCAAACACTCCAATCCACTTCAAAACACGACATAACTCAAAAACATACCAGAACACTCCACAACACTGCAAAACAGTCCAAATCACTCGGTTCAAAACAGTCACTCCCAAACACTCCAATCCACTCCAAAACACTTCAGAACACGACATAAAACAAAAACACACCAGAGCACTCCACAACACTCCAAAACAGTCCAAGACACACCAAAAGACCAAAACACTCCAAAAAATATAAAACACTCCCAAACACTCGAAAATTCTCGCTTCTAAACACTCAATCCAAAACACTACAAAACACTGCACAACACTGCACAACACTCGAACACACTGCCAAACTCTCCAAAACAGTCCCATACACAACGAAACACTTGAAAGCACTTCACAACACTCCAAAACAGTCCAAAAAACACTCGGTTCAAAACAGTTACGGCCAAACACTCCAATCCGCTCCAAAACACTTCAAAACACGACATAATTAAATAACACAAGAACACTCCACAACACTCCACAACAGTCCAAAACACACCAAAACACTGCAAAAGAATATAAAACACTACAAAATACTCACAAACAATCGAAAATTCTCGTTTCTAAACATTCAATCCAAAATACTCCAAAACACTCGGTTCAAAACAGTCACTCCCAAAAACTCCAGTCCACTCCAAGGCAGTCCAAAACACACCAAAACACCACAACACTCCAAAACAATATAAAACACTCCAAAACACTCCCAAACACTCGAAAATTCTCGCTTCTAAACATTCAATCCAAAATACTCCAAAACACTCGGTTCAAAACAGTGACTCCGAAACACTCCAATCCACTCCAAAACAGTCCAAAACACCACAACACTCCAAAACAATACAAAAATTCCCAAATTCTCGCTTCTATCCATAACACTCCAATACACTACAAAACATTCCGACACACTCCCAAACACTCCAAAACAGTCCCATACACTAAGAAACACTTCAAACCCTCCATAACACTCCAAAACACTCCAAAACACACTCACTCCAAAACACTCAACAGCACACGAAAACGATTCAGAACATACTAAAAGCGTCCAAAACACTCCCAAACACTCCAGAAGAGTCCCATACACTTCGAAACCCTCTAAAACACTCCAAAACACTCGCTTCAAAACATTCAATCCCAAACACTCCGATCCACTTTAAAACAAGACATAACTCAAAAACACACCAGAACACTCCACAACACTCCAAAACAGTCCAAAAAACACCAAAACACTCCAAAACAAAAAAAAACACTACAAAATACTCACAAACAATTGAAAATTCTCGCTTCTAAACATTCAATCCAAAATACTCCAAAACACTCGCTTCAAAAGATTCACTCCCAAACACTCCGATCCAGTTGAAAACACGACATAACTCAAAAACACACCAGAACACTCCACAAAACTGCAAAACAGTCCAAAACACTCGGTTCAAAACAGTCACTCCCAAACACTCCGATCCAGTTCAAAACACGACATAACTCAAAAACACTTCAAACACTTCACAACACTTCTAATCAGTCCAAAAATACTCGGTTCAAAACAGTCACTCCCAAACGCTCCAATCCGCTCCAAAACACTTCAAAACACGACATAACTAAATAACACCAGAACACTCCACAACACTCCACAACTGTCCAAAACACACCAAAACACTCCAAAAAAATATAAAACACTACAAAATACTCACAAACAATCGAAAATTCTCGCTTCTAAACATTCAATCCAAAATACTCCAAAACACTTGGTTCAAAACACTCGCTCCCAAACACTCCAATCCACTCCAAAACACTTCAAAACACGACATAACTCAAAAACACACCAGAGCACTCCACAACACTCCAAATCAGTCCAAAATACACCAAAACACCAAAACACTCCAAAACAATATAAAACACTCCAAAACACTCCCAAACACACGAAAAGTTTCGCTTCTAAACATTCAATCCAAAATACACCAAAACACACGGTTCAAAACAGTCACTCCCAAACACTCCAATCCACTCCAAAACAGTCCAAAACAGCACAACACTCCAAAACAATACAAAAATTCCCAAATTCTCGCTTCTAAACATTCTATCCAAAACACTCCAATACACTCCAAAACAGTCCAAAACAGCACAACACTCCAAAACAATACAAAAATTCCCAAATTCTCGCTTCTAAACATTCTATCCAAAACACTCCAATACACTACAAAACATTCCGACACACTCCCAAACACTCCAAAACAGTCCCATACACTAAGAAACACTTCAAACCCTCCATAACACTCCAAAACACTCCAAAACACACTCACTCCAAAACACTCAACAGCACACCAAAACGATTCAAAACACACTAAAAGTGTCCAAAACACTCCCAAACGCTCCAGAAGAGTCCCATATACTTCGAAACCCTCTAAAACACTCCAAAACACTCGCTTCAAAAGAGACACTCCCAAACACTCCAATCCACTTCAAAACACGACATAACTCAAAAACACACTAGAACACTCCACAACACTGCAAAACAGTCCAAAACACTCGGTTCAAAACAGTCACTCCCAAACACTCCAATCCACTCCAAAACACTTCAGAACACGACATAAATCAAAAACACACCAGAGCACTCCACAACACTCCAAAACAGTCCAAGACACACCAAAACACCAAAACACTCCAAAACAATATAAGACACTCCAAAACACTAGAAAATTCTCGCTTCTAAATATTCAATCCAAAATACTCCAAAACACTCGGTTCAAAACAGTGACTCCGAAACACTCCAATCCACTCCAAAACAGTCCAAAACACCACAAGACTCCAAAACAATACAAAAATTCCCAAATTCTCGCTTCTATCCATAACACTCCAATACACTACAAAACACTCCGACACACTCCCAAACAGTCCAAAACAGTCCCATACACTAAGAAACACTTCAAACCCTCCACAACACTCCAAAACACTCCAAGACACATTAACTCCAAAACACTCAACAGCACACCAAAACGATTCAAAACACACTAAAAGAGTCCAAAACACTCCCAAACACTCCAGAAGAGTCCCATATACTTCGAAACCCTCTAAAACACTCCAAAACACTCGCTTCAAAAGAGACACTCCCAAACACTCCAATCCACTTCAAAACACGACATAACTCAAAAACATACCAGAACACTCCACAACACTGCAAAACAGTCCAAATCACTCGGTTCAAAACAGTCACTCCCAAACACTCCAATCCACTCCAAAACACTTCAGAACACGACATAAAACAAAAACACACCAGAGCACTCCACAACACTCCAAAACAGTCCAAGACACACCAAAAGACCAAAACACTCCAAAAAATATAAAACACTCCCAAACACTCGAAAATTCTCGCTTCTAAACACTCAATCCAAAACACTACAAAACACTGCACAACACTGCACAACACTCGAACACACTGCCAAACTCTCCAAAACAGTCCCATACACAACGAAACACTTGAAAGCACTTCACAACACTCCAAAACAGTCCAAAAAACACTCGGTTCAAAACAGTTACGGCCAAACACTCCAATCCGCTCCAAAACACTTCAAAACACGACATAATTAAATAACACAAGAACACTCCACAACACTCCACAACAGTCCAAAACACACCAAAACACTGCAAAAGAATATAAAACACTACAAAATACTCACAAACAATCGAAAATTCTCGTTTCTAAACATTCAATCCAAAATACTCCAAAACACTCGGTTCAAAACAGTCACTCCCAAAAACTCCAGTCCACTCCAAGGCAGTCCAAAACACACCAAAACACCACAACACTCCAAAACAATATAAAACACTCCAAAACACTCCCAAACACTCGAAAATTCTCGCTTCTAAACATTCAATCCAAAATACTCCAAAACACTCGGTTCAAAACAGTGACTCCGAAACACTCCAATCCACTCCAAAACAGTCCAAAACACCACAACACTCCAAAACAATACAAAAATTCCCAAATTCTCGCTTCTATCCATAACACTCCAATACACTACAAAACATTCCGACACACTCCCAAACACTCCAAAACAGTCCCATACACTAAGAAACACTTCAAACCCTCCATAACACTCCAAAACACTCCAAAACACACTCACTCCAAAACACTCAACAGCACACGAAAACGATTCAGAACATACTAAAAGCGTCCAAAACACTCCCAAACACTCCAGAAGAGTCCCATACACTTCGAAACCCTCTAAAACACTCCAAAACACTCGCTTCAAAACATTCAATCCCAAACACTCCGATCCACTTTAAAACAAGACATAACTCAAAAACACACCAGAACACTCCACAACACTCCAAAACAGTCCAAAAAACACCAAAACACTCCAAAACAAAAAAAAACACTACAAAATACTCACAAACAATTGAAAATTCTCGCTTCTAAACATTCAATCCAAAATACTCCAAAACACTCGCTTCAAAAGATTCACTCCCAAACACTCCGATCCAGTTGAAAACACGACATAACTCAAAAACACACCAGAACACTCCACAAAACTGCAAAACAGTCCAAAACACTCGGTTCAAAACAGTCACTCCCAAACACTCCGATCCAGTTCAAAACACGACATAACTCAAAAACACTTCAAACACTTCACAACACTTCTAATCAGTCCAAAAATACTCGGTTCAAAACAGTCACTCCCAAACGCTCCAATCCGCTCCAAAACACTTCAAAACACGACATAACTAAATAACACCAGAACACTCCACAACACTCCACAACTGTCCAAAACACACCAAAACACTCCAAAAAAATATAAAACACTACAAAATACTCACAAACAATCGAAAATTCTCGCTTCTAAACATTCAATCCAAAATACTCCAAAACACTTGGTTCAAAACACTCGCTCCCAAACACTCCAATCCACTCCAAAACACTTCAAAACACGACATAACTCAAAAACACACCAGAGCACTCCACAACACTCCAAATCAGTCCAAAATACACCAAAACACCAAAACACTCCAAAACAATATAAAACACTCCAAAACACTCCCAAACACACGAAAAGTTTCGCTTCTAAACATTCAATCCAAAATACACCAAAACACACGGTTCAAAACAGTCACTCCCAAACACTCCAATCCACTCCAAAACAGTCCAAAACAGCACAACACTCCAAAACAATACAAAAATTCCCAAATTCTCGCTTCTAAACATTCTATCCAAAACACTCCAATACACTACAAAACATTCCGACACACTCCCAAACACTCCAAAACAGTCCCATACACTAAGAAACACTTCAAACCCTCCATAACACTCCAAAACACTCCAAAACACACTCACTCCAAAACACTCAACAGCACACCAAAACGATTCAAAACACACTAAAAGTGTCCAAAACACTCCCAAACACTCCAGAAGAGTCCCATACACATCGAAACCCTCTAAAACACTACAAAACACTCGCTTCAAAACATTCAATCCCAAACACTCCGATCCACTTCAAAACACGACATAACTCAAAAACATACCAGAACACTCCACAACACTGCAAAACAGTCCAAAACAATCGGTTCAAAACAGTCACTCCCAAACACTCCAATCCACTCCAAAACACTTCAGAACACGACATAAATCAAAAACACACCAGAGCACTCCACAACACTCCAAAACAGTCCAAAACACACCAAAACACTCCAAAACAAAAAAAAAACACTACAAAATACTCACAAACAATCGAATATTCTCGCTTCTAAACATTCAATCCAAAATACTCCAAAACACTCGCATCAAAAGATTCACTCCCAAACACTCCGATCCAGTTCAAAACACGACATAATTCAAAAACACACCAGAACACTCCACAACACTGCAAAACAGTCCAAAACACTCGGTTCAAAACAATCACTCCCAAACACTCCAATCCACTCCAAAACACTTCAGAACACGACAGAACTCAAATACACACCAGAGCACTCCACAACACTCCAAAACAGTCCAAGACACACCAAAAGAGCAAAACACTCCAAAAAATATAAAACACTCCCAAACACTCGAAAATTCTCGCTTCTAAACATTCAATCCAAAATACTCCAAAACACTCGGTTCAAAACAGTCACTCCCAAACACTCCAATCCACTCCAAAACACTTCAGAACACGACATAAAACAAATGCACACCAGAACACTCCACAACACTCCAAAACAGCCCAAGACACACCAAAAGACCAAAACACTCCAAAAAATATAAAACACTCCCAAACACTCGAAAATTCTCGCTTCTAAACACTCAATCCAAAACACTCCAACACACTACAAAACACTGCACAACACTCCAACACACTTCCCAACTCTCCAAAACAGTCCCATACACAACGAAACACTTCAAAACACTTCACAACACTCCAAATCAGTCCAAAAATACTTGGTTCAAAACAGTCACTCCCAAACGCTCCAATCCGCTCCAAAACACTTCAAAACACGACATAACTAAATAACACCAGAACACTCCACAACACTCCACAACAGTCCAAAACACACCAAAACACCACAACACTCCAAAACAATACAAAAATTCCCAAATTCTCGCTTCTATCCATAACACTCCAATACACTACAAAACACTCCGACACACTCCCAAACAGTCCAAAACAGTCCCATACACTAAGAAACACTCAAACCCTCCACAACACTCCAAAACACTCCAAGACACACTTACTCCAAAACACTCAACAGCACACCAAAACGATTCAAAACACACTAAAAGAGTCCAAAACACTCCCAAACGCTCCAGAAGAGTCCCATATACTTCGAAACCCTCTAAAACACTCCAAAACACTCGCTTCAAAAGAGACACTCCCAAACACTCCAATCCACTTCAAAACACGACATAACTCAAAAACACACCAGAACACTCCACAACACTGCAAAACAGTCCAAAACACTCGGTTCAAAACAGTCACTCCCAAACACTCCAATCCACTCCAAAACACTTCAGAACACGACATAAATCAAAAACACACCAGAGCACTCCACAACACTCCAAAACAGTCCAAGACACACCAAAACACCAAAACACTCCAAAACAATATAAGACACTCCAAAACACTAGAAAATTCTCGCTTCTAAATATTCAATCCAAAATACTCCAAAACACTCGGTTCAAAACAGTGACTCCGAAACACTCCAATCCACTCCAAAACAGTCCAAAACACCACAACACTCCAAAACAATACAAAAATTCCCAAATTCTCGCTTCTATCCATAACACTCCAATACACTACAAAACACTCCGACACACTCCCAAACAGTCCAAAACAGTCCCATACACTAAGAAACACTTCAAACCCTCCACAACACTCCAAAACACTCCAAGACACATTAACTCCAAAACACTCAACGGCACACCAAAACGATTCAAAACACACTAAAAGAGTCCAAAACACTCCCAAACACTCCAGAAGAGTCCCATATACTTCGAAACCCTCTAAAACACTCCAAAACACTCGCTTCAAAAGAGACACTCCCAAACACTCCAATCCACTTCAAAACACGACATAACTCAAAAACATACCAGAACACTCCACAACACTGCAAAACAGTCCAAATCACGGTTCAAAACAGTCACTCCCAAACACTCCAATCCACTCCAAAACACTTCAGAACACGACATAAAACAAAAACACACCAGAGCACTCCACAACACTCCAAAACAGTCCAAGACACACCAAAAGACCAAAACACTCCAAAAAATATAAAACACTCCAAACACTCGAAAATTCTCGCTTCTAAACACTCAATCCAAAACACTACCAAAACACTGCACAACACTGCACAACACTCGAACACACTGCCAAACTCTCCAAAACAGTCCCATACACAACGAAACACTTGAAAGCACTTCACAACACTCCAAAAACAGTCCAAAAAAACACTCGGTTCCAAAACAGTTACGGCCAAACACTCCAAATCCGCTCCAAAACACTTCAAAACACGACATAATTAAATAACACAAGAACACTCCACAACACTCCACAACAGTCCAAAACACACCAAAACACTGCAAAAGAATATAAAACACTACAAAATACTCACAAACAATCGAAAATTCTCGTTTCTAACATTCAATCCATAATATCTCCAAAACACTCGGTTCAAAACAGTCACTCCCAAAAACTCCAGTCCACTCCAAGGCAGTCCAAAACACACCAAAACACCACAACACTCCAAAACAATATAAAACACTCCAAAACACTCCCAAACACTCGAAAATTCTCGCTTCTAAACATTCATCCAAAATACTCCAAAACACTCGGTTCAAAACAGTGACTCCGAAACACTCCAATCCACTCCAAAACAGTCCAAAACACCACAACACTCCAAAACAATACAAAAATTCCCAAATTCTCGCTTCTATCCATAACACTCCAATACACTACAAAACATTCGACACACTCCCAAACACTCCAAAACAGTCCCATACACTAAGAAACACTTCAAACCCTCCATAACTCTCCAAAACACTCCAAACACACTCACTCCAAAACACTCAACAGCACACGAAAACGATTCAAAACATACTAAAAGCGTCCAAAACACTCCCAAACACTCCAGAAGAGTCCATACACTTCGAAACCCTCTAAAACACTCCAAAACACTCGCTTCAAAACATTCAATCCCAAACACTTCCGATCCACTTTAAAACAAGACATAACTCAAAAACACACCAGAACACTCCACAACACTCCAAAACAGTCCAAAAACACACCAAACACTCCAAAACAAAAAAAAAACACTACAAAATACTCACAAACAATTGAAAAATTCTCGCTTCTAAACATTCAATCCACAAATACTCCAAAACACTCGCTTCAAAAGATTCACTCCCAAACACTCCGATCCAGTTGAAAACACGACATAACTCAAAAACACACCAGAACACTCCACAAAACTGCAAAACAGTCCAAAACACTCGGTCAAAACAGTCACTCCCAAACACTCCGATCCAGTTCAAAACACGACATAACTCAAAAACACTTCAAACACTTCACAACACTTCTAATCAGTCCAAAAATACTCGGTTCAAAACAGTCACTCCCAAACGCTCCAATCCGCTCCAAAACACTTCAAAACACGACATAACTAAATAACACCAGAACACTCCACAACACTCCACAACTGTCCAAAACACACCAAAAACACTCCAAAAAAATATAAAACACTACAAAATACTCACAAACAATCGAAAATTCTCGCTTCTAAACATTCAATCCAAAATACTCCAAAACACTTGGTTCAAAACACTCGCTCCCAAACACTCCAATCCACTCCAAAACACTTCAAAACACGACATAACTCAAAAACACACCAGAGCACTCCACAACACTCCAAATCAGTCCAAAATACACCAAAACACTCCAAAACAATATAAAACACTCCAAAACACTCCCAAACACACGAAAAGTTTCGCTTCTAAACATTCAATCCAAAATACACCAAAACACACGGTTCAAAACAGTCACTCCCAAACACTCCAATCCACTCCAAAACAGTCCAAAACAGCACAACACTCCAAAACAATACAAAAATTCCCAATTCTCGCTTCTAAACATTCTATCCAAAACACTCCAATACACTACAAAACATTCGACACACTCCCAAACACTCCAAAACAGTCCCATACACTAAGAAACACTTCAAACCCTCCATAACAAACTCCAAAACACTCCAAAACACACTCACTCCAAAACACTCAACAGCACACCAAAACGATTCAAAACACACTAAAAGTGTCCAAAACACTCCCAAACGCTCCAGAAGAGTCCCATATACTTCGAAACCCTCTAAAACACTCCAAAACACTCGCTTCAAAAGAGACACTCCCAAACACTCCAATCCACTTCAAAACACGACATAACTCAAAAACACACCAGAACACTCCACAACACTGCAAAACAGTCAAAACACTCGGTTCAAAACAGTCACTCCCAAACACTCCAATCCACTCCAAAACACTTCAGAACACGACATAAATCAAAAAACACACCAGAGCACTCCACAACACTCCAAAACAGTCCAAGACACACCAAAACACCAAAACACTCCAAAACAATATAAGACACTCCAAAACACTAGAAAATTCTCGCTTCTAAATATTCAATCATCAAAATACTCCAAAACACTCGGTTCAAAACAGTGACTCCGAAACACTCCAATCCACTCCAAAACAGTCCAAAACACCACAAGACTCCAAAACAATACAAAAATTCCAAATTCTCGCTTCTATCCATAACACTCCAATACACTACAAAACACTCCGACACACTCCCAACAGTCCAAAACAGTCCCATACACTAAGAAACACTTCAAACCTCCACAACACTCCAAAACACTCCAAGACACATTAACTCCAAAACACTCAACAGCACACCAAAACGATTCAAAACACACTAAAAGAGTCCAAAACACTCCCAAACACTCCAGAAGAGTCCCATATACTTCGAAACCCTCTAAAACACTCCAAAACACTCGCTTCAAAAGAGACACTCCCAAACACTCCAATCCACTTCAAAACACGACATAACTCAAAAACATACCAGAACACTCCACAACACTGCAAAACAGTCCAAATCACTCGGTTCAAAACAGTCACTCCCAAAACACTCCAATCCACTCCAAAACACTTCAGAACACGACATAAACAAAAACACACCAGAGCACTCCACAACACTCCAAAACAGTCCAAGACACACCA